>NC_053442.1:40666675-40950003 GCF_007990345.1 Gossypium hirsutum | reverse complement strand
GTAATGATTGTTGTGTGACAGTGAATATATGAAATTAAATGCTTAATATTAGCATTAGGATTGTGAATTAATTCAAAAGGGACCTAGTTGACGAAGTTAGAAAAGATGATAGATGAGTTATAAGGATTAATTAATAATAGGGTGAGGAAGCATGGCTTTGCATGTCAAATTGCCCATAAAATTCATGGTGGCCGGCCAAGGAGTGATGATGCTCCACTCATTCTAATTTAATATGTTTCTTTGGTGAACAAATGATGGGGATAATAATAGAAAAGGGAACAAAAAAAAAATGGGTGTCATACTTGCCATCTCCTAGCCGAAAAACCAAGAAAAAGAAGAGTGTTCATGTTTTCTTTCTTTTGCAATTGTTCTAACTAGAGGAAGAAGAGGAAGCAAGATTCGGCCAAGGTGGTCCTTTAGACCAAGGTCTGTTCAATGATATTTTTGGAAGCTTACACTACCTTTGGGGTGATGAGTCTAGATTCTATCTATTCCATGGTTGGATTTGGGGTTGTTGGAGAGATAGGATTCGGCTAAGGAGTTTAAAAATAAAAGCTAGTTGATACCTTGATGCTATTAGCATGCTAGTTATATGGATGTGTTAAGTTGCTTGTTATGTTAGCATGAAAGTTGAAAATTGTTAAGCTATTTTGTTGGAGGTGCCGAACTTAGGACTAGGAAGAGAATGAGTATTCGGCTAACATAGTGGAAAGGTGGTGTTGCCGATTGCTAGATTTAGATTAGGGGAGTGGCTATAATGGGCATTAAGATGTGGAACTTAAGAAATGTAGTTATATGTGGACTTACATGATGTTACAAATAGATGTGAAAATATGCTAGATTAGGAAAACTCGATTAAGTGTTCATGAGATGAAATTAGGTGTTTAAATGATGTTATAGTTGACATTGTACATGTATACATGCATTTCGGCCATGGTCTTTGCTTGAATTTGAGATTTGTAATGTGATTTTCCTAAATTGTCTATGAATTTTTGGTTGTTGATTCCATGGTAATGGTATATTGAATCCATGAAAATTTAGTAAGGTTGCATTCGGCAACTTGCTTGGAATTAAAAATTGATGTCTAAGCTTAGGTGATTTCGATGATGATATATATATTCATAAGTATATTTAGTTGATTCGGCTTTGGTAGTTGCATGAGGTTATTAGCCGAATATACTAACATACATATACATGTGAAATTGGATTGTAAATATTTAGCAAGGTGGTTAAACTAGTTAAATTATTGATTTAGCTCAAGGAGTTAAAGGAGGTGAATCGAGCAAAGGCAAAGAAAAGGTTATCGAGTAGCCGAGTTGGAACCGTCTTACCCAACACGAGGTAAGTCATTAAGCATGTAGTTGGTATTATTTCAAATGGTCATAATGTGTATGTATTGATGCTGATTGGAATGAATAAATATACATATATATATATATGCATGTACGTATGTGATGATGAAATTGTTGAATGAAAGAAAAGAGGTAAGATGTACTGAGTTGTTGATCTCGGCACTAAACGTGCGGGATGACCATTTATGACCATGAGATTGGCGCTAAGTGCGCGGGATTAAATTGTACAGCACTAAGGGTGCGATTTGACTATGTTGCACTAAGTGTGCGAAATGAATATGATGCACTAAGTGTGCGAATTGACCATGCGGCACTAAGTGTGCGAGTTTGACTATGTAGCACTAAGTGTGCGATTTTATTACGTAGCACTAAGTGTGTGAGTTGATTATATAGCACTGAGTGTGCGGGCTCAACATACATTCGTGAATCATTATGGACACTATGTGTGCGACACTATTGAGTCGATCGCGGACAGCAGATCGGGTAAGTGTCTTGAGTACGTGGCTAATAGGTGCTATGCTTATACTTGGTGTTGAGCTCGGTAAGTTCGAACCTATGTGACAAATATACTTGAAGTCACGTACATAGAATTTATCGTAGGATGGGTGAAAGGCCGTATAGTCGTTTGATTGTAACGAAAATAAATTGATTTATGAAAATACTTCAATGTCCTATTGATGAGTATATAGAATGTGAATGCATGAATTGATATGAAATTGAATCGATAGGTTGGAGGAACTATGGTATGGTTCGGTATGGATGGAGTAAATTGTCTCGATCCATTTTGTTTCCTCTTGTGATAATGTTATTGATAGATGGTAGTGCATTGCTTATGACTTACTGAGTTATAAACTCACTCGATGTTTCCTTGTCACCCATTATAGGTTGCTTGGACTCATCTATTTTTGCGGGGTCGGGCCGTCATCGAAGTCATCACACCGGATAGCAAGTTTTGGTACTTTCTTCTTAGTTGGCTTAGAGGAACATTTTGGCATGTATAAGCTATTACGTTGTGTTTGAATTTTGGCATGTAAACTTTAAGCCATGCGAAAATGGCACGAATGTTCGAATGAGTTGGATCAAGGGTAGGCATGAAATGGGCCTAGTTACTTTCGTAACAGATGCTGGCAGCAGCAGTGTCATGAGATTGAAAAATCACTAAAAATAGTAGGAGTGGAATTAATTGATGAATAAATTATGTAATAGAAGCTCGATGAGTCTGTTTTCATGAGGAAGTAACGAAAAGATCATATGGGCAGTGTATTAAGAGATAATCAGATTTTTGTGGGACAGGGCCAGAACGGTTTCTGGATTCCCTGCTCCGACTTTGGAAATTTATTATAAATTAACCAGAGATAATTAGGGGTTGTACCATATATGTACAGATTCCTCTCTGAGTGTAGTTTTCACAGAAACAAACGGCATCAGTATTGAAGCCCCGTGTAGGGAGATATCCAAGTCGTAATGGGCAAAGGTCAGTGTAGTCGACCCCTGCAACTTGGGAGACTTTGACTAATAAACTGTACAAATTGGCCTGACCAAAAATTCTAGAAAAAAATACATAGATGGGCACATGAGTGTAGTTTCTGGGAAAAATTACGGAACTGATTTTCGAGTTACGAAACTCAAGATATGATTTTTAAAACGACAAGTACACAGATTGGGTAGTGTCTGGAAAATAAATTTTATAAGGGGTTAAAGTCAGTTAACACCTCGTGATCGACTCCGGTGTCGGTTTCGAGTTCGGGGTGTTACAAAATTAGTAGTACCTTATATATATATCCTATTGTAAATCTATAGAGAAATATACCTTTCCTTTAAAATATTGGTGTCGTAACTTGGTATCAGAGCATAGGGTTCTTTTTTCCATTCTTTTCCATAGTTTTTTTTCAACTTATGTTTTATGGGTTCCCTCCTTTTAGAGTTCTTTAGCTCTCATCGTCGCCTTAAGGAAGGTTAGGCAATGGTTCTTTTTGACCGGTATTTTGAATCTGGTGTCTTGGTTCTTGGAGAGTGTGACTCATGCACCACACTAGCTTCGCAATGAAATTTTTATGCACTGATGTGCTAGGGTGCGTGCGCAATATTTGCAATGGTGCCTCCCTACTCTGACATTGACTTTGTTTTCTAACCATGCCGTGTGGTTTTTGTTGTTGTCATTGTTTGCTTGGGTTCAGTTTGAAATTTTCTTGCATTTTGATACTCTTTGAAAATTGTATAGGGGTTTTGGTGTTTTGGTTTTCTTTTTGGGTATTGAACCAACTTTGGTAAGGTTGATTAATTTGTTAGAATGACAATAGAGACTAAGTTGGCTATCATTGAGATGGTTCTAGTCTTATCTAAAATTACAGAACACAAATTCTCCTACTTTAATTACTTTGATTGGAGCAAGACATTCTGTAAGTACCGATGGAGTATTTGTTAGAAATATCAGTTAAGAAAATAGTATTTTTAGGCACAATGAAAGTTAATTTTGTTAAATCAGTTTGTTGTGATATTTACAACAACAAACTTAATCGAAATTGTACCTATGCTTTGTACGAGGCAGTTTAAAGTCGATCTCGAGTTTCTATCGAATGATCATCTCTGCTATTCTGGAACCACGAATTGCTTTGAATGTGGGCTCAAAGTATATCAAACCAATCGCACGGAACGAAAAATTTTATTTACTTTCAGTAAGAAATTTAATTCTCTCTTTAATTGAAAACTATGTGTTTTCTCTCCAAAAAATAGAATTTATTCTATAAAATAAATTACCACTATTTTTAATAGAATAACAATGTGTATGAAATTTGTAAATAGTTCCACACATAGTTCCTATTTTTAGAGAATCAATATAAGTGTTTTGCTCAAATAAACTTGATTAAATAATAATATTTTAATAAAAATTCAAATTTTACTCTAAGTATAAGTATAGGGGGCGGCAACACCCCTAGTAAATAGTAGGGGTTGGCGCCCCTTGTATGTTACAAGGCTTAGTTGAGCCTTTCATGTATTTAGTCTAATTACATGTGTTATTTGAACTTTTATCTAACACTTATAATTCATCAAATCTAATATTTAGTTTTTATTTCCAAAAGTATTATTAATTTAATCAATTAATTAAATTATTAAAATTTTCAATTAAATTATCTTCTTAACCCAATTCTAATTCTATTAAAGTCATGAGAACTTTATCGTAATAGAATCTATGAGAAAAATATATTTAATTGTCTTATTCAACAAATCCACGATGACTAATTATTTTAATTCTCACTTCAAACTTTAATTATTTAATTAAAATTAATTAAATAATAATTCGAAGAACTTAAATTAATTTCTAAGCCATCTTTTTTGTTTAGCGAGAAAATGCATTCATTGCAGATAGTAATACATACGATCTATTTCTCTTACTTCATCATTTTCATTCATTTCATTTTTATTGGTTTTACATGCAATTTGTTTATGGTTATATCATGCTAGTGGAGTGACCAATTGGACAAATTATAATTAGGGCTTAAATAAATTGTAATTAAATTTCGACTCTTCACCTATTAATTATAACATTATTTAGTCTTGAAGTTATTCTACTAAAGTATCATAATTGAGTTCTCCCATATTATATACCATTTGGAAAGATACTCTTCAAATGCTCATCCAACGACCTTTTTCTAAGGGTGTTGTGACAGCCCAAAGTTGACCCTAGTCGGGAAGTGGTTTCGAGACCGCTAAACCGAGTCACCGAAATGTTGAATGTGATATTTATTGTCTAGAATATGTAATTATGAATGTGTGAAAATTTCAAGCTTCGATTTAGTCGATTGCATGTGAATTTAGTCAATAGGACTTATGTGAGAAAATTTTAAAATGTGATAGGTCAATGTGTGAGGACCTATTAGTGCATGTGGACAAAGGGGGACTTGCATGTCAAATTCCCCCCCCTAATGAGTAGTGGCCGGCCATGACAAGGAATGATGGGCAAAACATGTCATGAAACATGTTTTGTTAATGGAAGAATAAAATAAGGAGTATGGGTAATAAAGAAATGGAAACAAAAGAAAAAAAAATGTGTGGTTGCCCTCCCATTGCCGTGAGCTAAAGAGAAGAAAGGAGAAAAATTTGTGTTCATCCTTTCTCACCTTCATTTAGCCTAAATTAGAAAGAAAAACAAAGAAAAAAATTTCTCATCCTTTGGTTCATCCTTGGCCAAAAATTTTAAGGAGGAAAGAAGAAGAAAGGTGAAGAGATTCGGCCATGCATGTAGCTAGGCTAAGGTATGTTTGATGATGTTCCATGAGATGCATGCATGTTTTAGTTATTAGCTTGAGTTCTACCTAGCCCATGGTCTAAATCTTGCTATGTGATGGAAATGGCACTTGACCATGGATGCATCATTCTTGGTTGATGTTTGATGTTGTGGTGATGAGGCATGAGGATGAGTTAAGATTCGGCCTAGGTGGAGGTTGTGTTAATGCCATTGCATGCAAAAATGAAGCTTGTTAATGATGCATGTGATGATGGCTTGATGATTCTTGAACCTCCTTTTTAGCATTTTGTGTGAGCACATATGCGCATTGGTTGCTAAATGGAGAAGAATCGGCTAGCAAGATGTGTGCTAAGGCCGAATGTAACTTTGCATGTTAATGAGCAATGCATGTGTTAAATTGATGAAAAGGGGGAGGATGCTTTACTAGTGTGTATATGTGTGTATTAAGTGTTGAAATCGACCCCAAAAATAGACATGCATATTCGGCCAAGGGGAAAGAAATTAGCTAATATGTTGTGTTGATGCATGATTTTTGCATGTATGAGACTTTAATGTCTAATGTATAAATATGGGCTAAGTGCCTTGTGTTCATCTTTTTGATGCCTAAATGATGAAATCAATTTATTTGTTTAATTAAGCTCAAGAGCAAAGGGGAAATAAATCCGATAAAGGGAAGGAAAAAGTGGTCGAATAGCTAGCGGAATCGTTCGACAACACCCGAGGTAAGTTCTTGAGTAAGAGAGCTTAAATTACGATGTGATTAAATCATGTTTTAAGCAAATTAAAATCATGCTCTATGAGTGGCTATTGAGCCGAATGTGCAAGGATGGTGTGTGCCTTGTGTTGAGTTTTGCTAATGAAAAAGAAATACGAATGTGCGATGAATTATTGTTAGAGGTGCATGATTAATTGAATGCTGTCCGGGCTAAGTCCCGAAGGCTTTGTGCTAAGTGAATATATCCGGACTAAGATCCGAAGGCATTTGTGCGAGATACAAATTCCGGGTTAAGCCCCGAAGGCATTTGTGCGAGATACAAATTCCGGGTTAAGCCCCGAAGGCCTTTGTGCGAGATACTAAATCCGGGTTAAGTCCCGAAGGCATTCGTGCGAGTTGTTAAATCCGGGTTATGTCCCGAAGGCATTGTGTGAGTTACTAAAACCGGGCTATGTCCCGAAGGCAATTGAACGAGGAGCTATATCCGGTTAAATCCCGAAGGTACGTGATTTGGTAATGAATGAGCTTGCTGTAAAATTCCAGCGAATACTCGAAAAACATCCCAATATGGGGATATGTTACGTATGTGTTGAATTTAATCGAGCCATTACAAATAAATGTTCGCTCATGTTGATAAACGAGCTACCGGCCTTCGGCTAAGTTAGTTTATTGTGTATGTACATAAGGGTTGTTAATGTTGTGAAGCAAGTTTGATATCGGTAAATTGCGTATTATGAAATATTCCGTTTAGCTAAATGTGTGCTATTCTTTGTGTATGCTGGAATTCCTTGCTCAAAACTTACTAAGCATAAATTGCTTACTCGTTACATTGCTCCTCTGTTTTATAGATTTTTGGTTCTCCAGCTATCGGACTCGGGATCTTGAAGTCGAAGTCGCCCACACTATCAAAGGCTCTTTTGGGTACTATTTTGGTTGAATTTTGATATGGCATGTATAGGACTACCCATTGTTGTCTTTCGAGTACTTTATGAAATGTATAAGTGTACAGCCATGCGAAAATGGCTTGTAGAAGTGGAGTATGGCATTAGACCATTCGTGTTTATGAATGTATAGATGGTTTCATGATGTAACTATAGTTGGAATGGAAGTGTTGAGCAAATGATCAGCCACTGGAATGGCTAAGTATGATCATAAGTGGGCTTATGTATGACAAGGCCCTAGTTGGTCCATGAAACCCCAAATTAGGTAAGGTTTACTTTGAAAACAGAAGCTGATAGCAGCAGTGGTGTGGATTGGAAAAATCACAAGAATTCGTAGGAGTGGAATTAAATAGTGAATAAATTATGTAATCGAACCTTGATGAATCTACTTTCATATGGAAGTAACGAAACAATCATAGGAACAGTACAGTAAGAGATATTCGGGTTCTTGTGGAACAGGGCCAGAACAGTTTCTGGATTCCCTGTTCCGCCTTTGGAAATTCACTATAAATTGACCAGAGATAATTAGGGGTCATACCATATATGTATGGATTCCTCTCTGAGTCTAGTTTCCATAGAAACAAACGGCATCAGTATTGAAGCTCTGTGCAGAGAGATTTCCAAGTAATAATGGGAAAAGGTCAGTGTAGTCGACCCCTGTAACATGGGAGACTTTGACAATAAACTGTACTAATTGGCCCGACCAAAAATTCTAGAAAAAAATACATAGATGGGGACATGAGTCTAGTTTCAGGGAAAAATCACAAAACTGATTTTCGAGTTGTGAAACTCAAGATATGATTTTTGAAGCGACTAGTACTCAGACTGGGCAGTGTCTGGAAAATTTTTTCAAAGTTTGTTAACATCTCGTGTCCGACTCCGGTGTCGGTCTCGGGTTCGGGGTGTTACAGGTGTTGTTACCTTAATAGGATATCCTTAATCTCTTTGGAACAAATTCATTTGCCTAATATGATCCTATGTTATCTCATGGTAACCATTACATCTTTATTCAAGAAAAGTAAATGACAATCACATATAATTAAATAATTTATCACAAAGACAAATGACTCATGGCTAGATTACGTTCCATCTATCATATGATACCGATGAAAGGATATCATTTACCCTTTATTGGACTATGAATTCCACTATTATAGAATGATGCTACATCATGTAGAAGTCATATACCCAATGTATCAATTTTTGGTTCCTTATTTATTTTAACTCAAGCTTGTAGTTACATCAAAATATACGAGTCATGCATACATAGTCCACCATTAACTCAGGATTAAGGTATACCACACTATGAACGTCACAAGTGAATAAATCCATAGAAGGATCTAAGAACTATTCTACTTGGGTCCTTTTTGATATATTTTTAGTCTAGTCCATCATATTTATGTCTCTATCTTCTAGGAGTCATTCGGTTCGATACTGAAGACAATTTATCTCCTCAATTGGACTTGATAGATGAAAAATTAGTGTTTCAATAGATTTTCCAAAATCAAAAATTTAAAATAAAAAAATAAGAAAATAAATAAGAAATAATGAAGAATAAAAATGAAAAAGAAAGACAAACTGAACTTGTTGAGGGGGTAGAGAGCAGAGAACATTAAAAGAAGAAGAAGGAAATTTGGGGCGGCTGAAAGAATGGGGACATCATGACGTTAGGGTTTTATAATCGTCACCTCATGGCAACGTCAAAGCTATACTCGTCACAATTTCGTATTTAAATTCCAAGTTCCAAGGTAGGCATGCGATGGCTCGTCAGGACATCGAGGCATCTCGTTCTGACTTAACTCACTGTATTAAATGTTTTGGCGTTGGACATCGCAACATTGAGTTAAAAAGTTGCGACGTCAAGCCTTCTTGTCGCTACCATGAAGCTTTCCACATCACAACGTCACTTATTGACTTGGGCTCCTTGGGCATGACATTTTCCCACGTTGCGACTTCAAGGTATCCATGTCATGACGTTACGCTAACTTCTAAAATTCTTCGATTCTTCACTTTGTTCATTCCATGATATCAACACTTGCTGTGAGGAACAAATAAAAACAACTCAAATTAACACTTAAAAATTATATAAATAACTGGTCAAACAATAAAAAATTAAAACAAGAATTAAAACAAAAATTCAAGAAAATCATAGAAGTCCTTTAGAAGCAGACACGATTTGTATTGCCACCGTAGAAGAACTTTTAGTTGGTTCTCGACACTCTAATTTGTCTCTGCTTCTCTAGTCAAAAAATATAAACCATCATCCTGAGTCAAATCCACTAATACTAACTTATCTTCGACTAATGCGACATCTACATTACGAGCCATTTGACACCAAATTCAAGTGAACCCCATACTTCATTTCGGAGTAGTATTATCGTACATACAACCATCTTAATGTCGTGTGTGGCCATGATTTCTCGAGTTTTTCTTCTCTTCGAATGAGAACGAGTTGAACTCATTAACTCCCTCGATTAGGGTCTCCCCAACTATGGTTAAAGGCATATAGGCTCTTTTACACCTTCATTTAAAATTGATTAAAGCTCACTATTAGTAATTACTTCTAGATCTACTCCTACATCTACGTCAATTAGATTGGAGACATATTTTTCCATATTCAAGTTTTCTTCATGGTCTCCGATTCCAACCTGTTGCTGAACTTCCACATTCAATTCAATATGATCAACAATGGTATAGTGGCTTTCATCTTTAAAGTCGAGAACGTCATGCTCGACTTATTTTATTAGAGTATTCTATTCTAATTGATCTTGGAGGTATTCCAATATCTGCGCCAATTGATTAGACATGGAGGACATGGTATTCTTAATCTCAAGTATCTAATCCTGCACCGCACTAATACGAACCTCCAATGATAGGTCCTTCTTGTATCCACTATGACCCTCACCCCAATCTGGATAGTAATACTGATGTTGTTGGTCATAAGTCATATAGCCATTGGACTATCCTCAGTTATAGTCATCTCTATTGGTCGCATATACATACGAATTGTATGAATGTTCGTCTGAATACCTACATTCCCCATATTCTCTATCATAATTCCACTGGTTTATCGAGGCTCCGTTTGACCAACTCGATCTCTCGTTATATTTGTGTCGATCATCATACCACCTATAACCATTGTTATACATAATTACATTAAATTTTCAAGAAGGCAAATAAACAAAAAAATAAAAGTAGAAGTTTAAAATAACTATATAAGAAAATTAAAGCACAATCTAGCTCGTTCGTCTTTCGACTAAATTTTTTTTCTAAAACAACCAATTTAATAACAATATTACACCGTTGCAATCCCCCAAAATGGAACCAATAACTTGATTGTGCGTCGGTGTGCAAGCACTTAGGTTGTAAAAACAATGTAGGTTAAAGATAAATAAATCTGGTATACTGCAAGCGAACATGTCAAATTATAATATAGTTTTATTTACAACGAAATACGAAAGTATTTCGAGGATCATTCCCAACGGATTGCCAAAATTGGTGATCATTGTTGCTAAATTAATTATCCAAAAACAAGTACTAGTCTAGTCGAGTTATGAATTAGTAGTGGGAATCCAAGATTAAATTGAAATCAAAGTAATTAAAATAAAAAATAATTCTAATTTATTAACTACTAAATGGACTCTTATTTCCCAATTAAACAATACACAAGTCAATTAATTAATTCCTAATTAAGCTAAATCCTAACATGATTGAATTGTTACTACCTTTACTTAGAAATACCCTTTCGATCTTTTTGCTTCAACAAAAGAAATTCTTGTTTTCTATGTTCATGATATAGTTCCTCAACATACTTCTTTTGAAACTTTGTCTAAAATAACTTGCAATCTATAGCTTCTGCGGGGACGTGTCGTGTAATAATTTGCCACCATATATAGGCTTCCCCTTGTAGTAGTGAAACAACACAAATAACACTCTTTCGAGAAGTGCATTCTAGCTGTTGAAGAACTCGAGTTGTTGATTCCAACCACATTTCAGTCATTGACGGATCAAATCCTTTTAATTCAACAAATTCTGTAGCACCATACCTTCTCAATTCTTTAATGAGAGCTTGTTTAACAGCAATTGTGAGCATCATCATCGGAGTAACTCCCTCTACTCTCTGAAGAGCTTCAGCAATAGCACGTAGTATGTTCATATCACTCTGTCCTTCATTAGTGCCTCTATTAGCACTTGGCTGTTGAGTACTATCTAATTGAATAGTCGGCGTTACCGATTCAATCTCATCTAATTTCTCATTAGAATCATAAATTGTCTGGATCTCTTGATCAACCACATTATTAGATTCATTCGACATCTTTTAACTATAAAGTAGAAACAATTATAGTTAGTATCCAAATCTTGAATTAGACTCGACTCAACTTTGGAATGTACTTCTAAGCACAATCTCGAGCTCAATTTAGTCTCAAAATTGACTAAACCTGTAGCTCTGATACCACTAAATGTATCACCCCTAACCCGTCTCTGTCATCAAATTAGGGTTACAAAGTATTATAATAGAATTTTAGACATTTAATATTGCATACAAACAATCATTCCAATATAATTATAAATAAACAAATCACATTTGATTTATAGTAAACATGCACCAACGAGCCTTAAGCAGAGTTTACAAGCCCTAAAAATAGTTTGGGAACATTCTGGGACCAATTCATAATAAAACAGAAAAACTTAGAAAAAGATGAAAAATTTGAAAGCGGGGTTCACAGGGCCAAACCTTGTGACAAAGCTTAGATCGTGTGACTCAGAAATATGGTCGTGTACGTAGACCATCTAACTTACTGTGACTGTGTAGCTTAGGGTCAGACGACCGTGTCGCTAGGCTGTGTAACTCTCTATGCCTATGTGGACCAACCTGCACTGAAAAAAATAGGACATACTACTGTGTGAAAGCCTGTGCACCAAAATTTACTTCTAAAACAATGCACATTTTACACCTATCTTGGGTACCAAGCTAGGCCTAAAACAAACCTTTAAACATCACCAAAAACACCTTCAAACAAGTCAAAACATGCAAATCCCATGCAACCTAAGTGCCTAACCAATGTGCTCCCATTAAGACCATAATTCAATCATGGCATACAAAGGTATTCAACCACAACCAAATCATACATTCATCTTACTCAAATAATAAGAAAGATCAACTTTAATTATCATATCATACCATACATTAACCCAAACAAAGTGACTTAAATCATTCACTTCCAAAAGAGCTAATTTCATAAAACATATTACATCAACCATATGCACAAGCATTTACATTTGAACAAAAAAATATTAAAAAAGTTTACAAAGTAACATCCTATACATGAAATTTCTTTAATAACAACAAAACATAAAAAATGACATTTCATAACAGTAACATCCTAGGTACATGCCAAAACTAAAAAAATAATACTTCACCAACGTTGAGTTCGGGATTATTGATGGATGTTGAGTCGACAATCAAAGATAGGTACCTAACCTGCTCGTAGAGGAATGATTAAATACTAAATAAATTTCATTAAACCACAAAAGTAAAACATACACTTATTAACTAGAATTCATGTATTCAAAATATATAGTGTTCATTACCACATACTATTTTATAAGAAATATATGTATGAAGTCTCAACTCTTCCCATTATAGGTGTTTTTTTCCAAATTCATTCAATGAATCGATTTTACGTGATTCAATTATACCATTATTGACATCTATTGCCTAACAGAATATACAATAGTAAAGATTAGTGCCCAGTGCTAGTAGGATATACCGAAAATAATTGTGCCCTATTTTGGTCGGATAAATCGATGGTGTTTTGTGCCTAGCGATAGTCTGATGAACTGACAACAGTTGTGCCCTGGTTGGTCATACCAACATTACAAACATTTCAATACACCTAGCACTAGTTGGTAAAACCAAAAAATACATACATAATTTATATATCTCTACAATCTCTCATTTCATAATTTCACCATTTGCATAAAATAACTATGATTAATTCCAGAGGAGGTAGTAGTTTACTTGGCAACCTGTGGTATCCGATTGCCTAACTTTGCATATCACTTCAAGGTAGTCACAGGGGAGAGACGTCTGAGTGATTCCAATAAGGGCCTTATTCTACCCATCTACTTGTTGGAAGCTGGCTTCCATCTCCCTTTACATCCTCTTTTCTGGGCAGTTCTCAAAGAGTTTTAAATTGGACTAGGGCAACTGGCTGGTTTATCCTGGTGGACCTTGATGGCGTACTTCTTGTACTACTATAGCCAGGATGAACCACCTTTGCTTGGTGTCTTCCAACGCTTTTACTAGTTGAAAGTTTTGACTCACGAGCCTTTAATTGGAATTGTTTACTTCATTGTTTGCCGTGGTATTGAACCTATACTCAAAGACTTGGCTCCAAACCTTTGTTTGGACCACAACAAATTTATTTAGGTGAAAAAAGAACTTTCTACTGGTTTCGAGTTTCCTACGAAGTGGTCTACTCCTACTAAGTCTAGTATCCCCAATCTCAGCCCCTAGATAAAGAGATCGTTGTGGCACAAGTTAAATGATTGAATCCAGGACGGACTCTGGAGTTAAGAAGGCTCTTTTGTGTAAGAGCCGAAATGGTTGGCGAGCATCTAATTGTTAGAATGGTCTGGTCCGCTGAAGAGGCATGGTAGTTTGTGGCCAATGGCGAGTTTGCTTGGGCTACAGTGGGAAAACAGAAGGAGCCCACTGGTTTCTTCTATACTATTTACAATATACTTCCCCGTTGTTGGCTTACCACAACTCCGGGATTCATGGGCGAGTCTTCAGGTAGTGACTTAATTAAAAATAGTGCTGAACGCACTATTCTCCCTCCAAGTCCTTATCATCTCTTGCCTCTAACACCCTTGTCCCAGCTTGGCATCGTGGATATAGAGGCTTTGTTTGAGAGTTTACAACAAACCATGGATGTGGTTGCTCCAAGTGTGCGAGCTAGTAGTAGTAGCTGCAAGAGGTTGAGAATTGATAGGGGGCCCTTTAGTATTAGGGAGAGGAGTGGCAATAGGTTGTCCCACCACAGACCTGAAAAGTAAATGGTCTTTCTAGAGAAGGGATATTCTGCTCCTCATTCGTACCCAAGACACTATTCCTAGCATCTGACTCTCTAATACGCCTTTTATCCTTTCCTCCAATTCTTCTTGACCCTCCTATTGAGTCTACCAATGCTGTGAACCTACCTGCTACCAACCCAATAGTCCATACTTCCCCTATTGGTGCCTTCAATTATACTACCCCTTCAGGGGAAGTCCAAACCTTCTTCTCATGGCAAAATCATCTCTGCGCCAGCATCCCTTCTCTCATTTTGCTATCCAATAATGTTAAGACTAGGAGTTGTCCCAAGAATTGAAGGAGTTTGGTTATCCTTCCTCCCCTTCTTCCAACATTTATAAGCCCACTTTCTACAAGTTGACAAGCTACTCTTCCATGTTATCAGTGGAGAGTAACCTCGCAAGCTAGGACGTCCAGTAGGCTTGTGCTCAATTTGAGGCCAAACAGGTTGAGTTTGAAAGATCCATTCTCTCTTGCGAGTAGTGTGTTGCCTAGCTCTGCCAGTAAACCATTGAATTTACTAAGTCTGTCTCTTCCTGGGAGACCAACTATCAATCCCTAGAGACCCGAGCAAAAGAGTAGGAAGAGAAGGCTTGCTAGTTGAGGAGCCTCGAGCAAAAACACCTCGCTGATAGGAACACATCTCGAAGGAGAATGAAGAGGCTCTGAAGAAGTACAAGGCGGACAAGGAGTAAGGATTCAAGGTTTTATGCCTAGGTAAAGTAAACTTCAATTGTCTACACCGATTTACCAAGACAACCACCAGAGCCTCCTTTGTCATGACAATAATTTATTGGTTAAACTAAACGTGGTCAGTTCTTAGAAACCCAGAATCTTAAATTATACAGAAGTTTAAGAGTCTTTACTCTAGTTCTTTCTTAATCCATGAGTACAAAGAGATAAGAAAGCTTATCAATTCTCCAATTTTTCTACTTCTAGACTTCAAATCACTTGATGACTGCAACATGTAGAGCTTCCTTCTGCTACATCCTCTTCTTCTTTAGAGTGTCTAAAGAAGACAGTGATATAGAGGGAGAATATTTGTAAACATGCTTTAGAAGAATTCTATTTTCCCTAAACACTTAAATATATACTCTTTTGGCACAATCTTCACTGACCATCACAACCATTCATCCTTAATCATTTTGTCTCCTACTCTAGAACTAGTTGATTCTAATCTAACTAAACAAGGTTGAAATTCAATTATTCCTAACTAGTCGCTTAAGTTTCTAAGTATCTCAGTTGGGCCCGCAAATTTCTATTTCTATTTAATCAACTTACATACCTTACTTTGATTCTGGGTCCTTAGGAGTATCGGGTTTGACATAACTAATACAAATACTTCAAGAATTAAGATTGATTATTTTTATATAATCTTAATTTTCTTATATTTTGAATAGAAATGTAGCATTCTTATTTAGAAATTGTTGTCGTTAGTGTGATTATTGTGAATCTTGTGTTTGAAAATTGACATGTTCCATACTCATGACAGAAAGAAAACACTTAATTGATTTCTATTTTTGTGAAAAAAATTACAAGTTGTATGTTAGCTTAATAAAAACCTATAACACCCCTTACTTGACATTATTACTAGGTCTTAGTCATGGAATGCTACAATCGTTGCCAAAGCAACTGTATACAAAAACATTAAAATCCAATCATCGAATCAAGCAAACAATTCATAATTTCATTCATTATACGATAATTAAACATTTCTAAGATTTAATCGAGCTTATGAAAGCTCAAATACTACTCCAGACATGAAATAAGACCAAGTTACAATGTTTTGAAAATCTAGTCCCGATGTCATGACATCACCTCATCCATGTTGTAACGTAGCTAAACAATTTTTCACGTTGCGGCATCGGGACGTCACAAATTGTCAGTCGATGTAGTGATGAAGAGAGTTTCTTTTCTTAACTTGGACTCTATTTTAGTATATTTTAGGCTATTTGGCACCTATTCCATGGCAAGCCAAATCATTTACACAATTGGTGCATAAATGCACACTTTTATCCAACACAAAACCAGTCTAAAAACATGTCTAAACATTTATTTAACTATTTCTAAACTTTCATTCCAACATTTCCACGAATTTGGCAACGACAAACCAATCCAAGCTATACCAATTCAACCGACCAATCATTGATTTATAATCTTCCAAAATAATGAATTTCTCCATGCCTTATCATGCTTAAAATATCATTCAAATAATGTTCATTTTAACACAACACATTACCAATGCATTTGTACCACTTTTAACCATTCAAAGACATTAATTCAAGACTAAATTTAACATGAAATACTTCGAAATTAAAGCATAACCTCAAACATTAACTAATTAAAACCAACATATCCAACTAGTAATATAAGCAATCACATATATACAGATCAATAACTACTATTGCTATTAGCGTACTTGCCATTAATTTCATCATATCGGTGGATCACTACCCTTATCCGTTCATTCCACACTGAACTAAACATATGTTTACCACATTACCCTGATAATTAACTTCTTTAACTTAACCCCTGACATAGACCCTGCTCGCCACGTGAAACATACAGGAATTTCCATTTTTATGCCTTGACATAATCGTTGTTATGCTGTCGCTCTATAGAGCTAGTAGATAACCATTTCAGGATGCCGCCAAACTCCATTGAATCCCACAACAATCCGTCCGTTCCTCCCGTATGTAAATTTTTCATATCTCAAACTAACCTACCAATGTAACTCCCTCCATACTCCACATTCGATTCATACAAATCATTGTACTTGTTATGTAACACCCTCCACCCGACCCGATCCGCCAGATCCAGATCATAGGTGTTACCACACAGAACACATAACCAAAAATAGAAAATTCCAATAGAAAACCATAATATAGAAACAAACTTAGCTTAAAATTTCATTCGAGGACTAGATTTCCATCAATACAAATAAAATATTTAAAGCATATAATTATACAAAAAAAATTAAGTCTGACACAACTATTTGACATTTATATCTCAATAAATTAGCTCCTTCATCACTACACCCAAATAATAACATTGGATGCATAATATTCCAATACACACCATCTTCGGTGCACTTGAAACATGAAGACAAAAGTGGATAAGTTCTAAATAACGTAATGAGAAAGGATGTCGTTACCTTAGCTGATACTTATATATATAGTAGCTGTTAGTTCTTCATGGCGATCTTTTTGTTCTCAATCTTGTGGTTTTGCTTATGAAGAATACTTGCCCTAAAGTCATTCCTTTATATGCACGTTAACTACCCTACCTTGATATATTCCCATTTCCATTTTTTATCAACCTCAATCCTTAGATATTTCTTTGGCTCTCATCATTCCTAAATCTGAGCAAATATCATTCGAAGAGCAGTACATGCTGAATGTTACCTCATGCATATTCTTAACCCAAAACTAATATTCATAACACAAATTTTAGGCGAACACATACCCAGTTGGCAAAATCATAATACAACTTATCATTCACAATTCACCCAATCAATAACAATCTAAGCCCATAATTTTTGCCTGCTTGTACTGACATAATGAAAATAAAATGGCGATTAACTTCTTTCAACAATCAAATTCAAACTTCTAGATGTTTCTGTTTAGTATCATCTGGACTGTAATGTCCTAAAAATTGGGGGTTAGTAGAATCAGGTTTAGGAATCGAGAGAGAGTGGTCATGCACTAATTTTTGAGATTATCTATGCATTTTACAAATTTTGTCTTAAACCCTAATATGTGACATGGCTTGTATTCAAAATAAATATTTTAAAATTACTTCAAGAATGAGGAAAAATCCTAATGGTTAAAAGAAATATGAGAAAGCATGAGAATTAAATGAAGTCTCAAGTTCGAATCCTTTCCCATACAAAATAACTATTATTTTGCAAAATCCCTTATTTTTTAATGTGTATGCCATCCATACCCTTGAACCATAAGTATAAAAATTTTACTGTACTTTTCAGCCTTTAATTCAATTCTTCCTTACCCTAGCCATTCACCCTCTTCCTCTCCTCTTTACTCTTCAATTTTCTTCCTTTCTCCCATTGTTGTCATCGCCTACACCTCCCATTTTACCATATCTTTATTCTTCTTTTTGCACCAAGATTGTGCACCATTTTACCATTTATCCTCATCTAAATCATCCCCAAATCTGAAATCTTAAACCCAAAGATCAATCCTGAACATTTTTAAGAAAGTGCCATTATCGTTTCTCTCAACTAGCTTGTGTAAGATCTCTTCTTTCTTCAATTTTTTGATTAATCTTGACATTTAAAAACAAAAATTCTTAGACCTTAAATTTAGGGGATTTAAATGATTTCAAAGGTATTTTTTTTCATATTTTAATGAGATCTCAAACTATTTTAAATTTTAGCCTCAATTTTTTCCATCATGGGTGGTGGTGCTTGCGCCTATGTGCAAGAAATGAGGCTGTTTTGTTTCTTGGGTCTTGCCCATATTTTTTTAGCATTAAATTGTGTTCTTGAACCCCCATAATCAGCCTTTTATCATGTAATCATTAGGGAGAGAGGTTCTTGACCAATTAGCCAATTGGATCCCACAAATCGTGAAGCGTAAGTTTGTTATTTTGACATAGTTGTTGGGTAAAGGTTATGAATTGATTAAATGAAGGAATTTAATAATTAATTAGCTATTTATTTTCCAGTATATTATTGAATTATGTGTTTACCCAAACGCCCCAAATCATTCATCAAGGCAAAGAATGATTGTACGTATGTTTCGCATCAATACTACGCAAGGAATCTAACTAGTTTGGATTCATAAAATAGTTATAATTTCAACTATTAGTTTAAAATCATAAGTGGGTGTTTGGGGGCTGGTTTAGTGGTAAATTGATTGAATTTATACTGAATTTTAGTTTAGGTTCGTTTAAGGAATTATTAAGGAAAATTGGAAGATTCACTAATGGTTGAGTAAGACCTTAACTAGTGGGTTATGGCATCATATGGAAAGATCTAAAGGAAGGTTATTACATAAGAGGTTCTCTGCGTGACCCAGAATGATGAGGGGAAATCCTTATGAAATGTGAGTTTAGGTGAATCCCTGTAACACCCCTAATCCATCTCCGTTGTTGGATTAGAGTTATGAAGTATTACAACACATAGGAAAACAAATAAAAACATAAAACCATTCAATTATTAAATTAAATACCAAATATTCAAAACCAACCATAATTTATAGCATAAATATAATTACAGGCTTTATATCGAGCTTACAAAACCTAAAAATCAATTCGAGAACAATCAAGGACTTATTTGAAACAAAACAGAAAAATGTTGAAAAACTTAAGGACAGGGGTTGCACGATCGTGTGGCTCAAGGACGTAGTCGTGTGGCCAAACCGTGCACAATTGAAAAATAAGGTCACATGGCTGTGTCATAAACTGTGTGCCAAACTGCGTGTGACTCGAAATAAGGTCACACGATCGTGTCTCCAAGCTGTGTAACAACCTGAGATCGTGTAGGAAAAGGCTGCACCAAAATTAAATAGGCCACACGATCGGGTGGTGCGACCGTGTGTGATAGCTCATGTCTCAGGTCTTGTGTACCTAAAATGACTTCTAAAACAAGTCAATTCATCACCTATTTCTTAGATAACAAGTCATACCCTTTCCAATAACATCCACCTATTAAAAACACATATAAAGACACTTTAAACATACCAAAATCATTCAACCAATGTGCCTAACCAATATGCCTTCATTGGCACCAGAATTTGAACAAATATAACAACCTTACTCTATAAAGGCACAATCAACATGTCAGACTCATTCAATCATCAAGTTTAATTACCATACATCAAAACCATCTATCACTTTGTCTCACCAATTACTAAAACATACCTACTGTTCAAATGTTTCAAACCATCCTTTTACCAAACATATACAACATGATATTTCCACCATTTTACATCACATTCACCACAAATTAAACATGGATATAAACATAATATCATATAACAACTTTAACTTAATTACACATCCAACTAGAAATTTCAATTAGACAACTCCAAAACCTTATATACATGCCATAAAACCAAAATAACTCGATCAAAAACTACCAAAATAGGAGCTTGATAGTGTAAGCCTTGAAGTTGATCCGTCTTCCCAATTCTACAAAATGTAACTACAGAAAAGAAAAGTAAGCTTAAGAAGCTTAGTAAATTCATAACTAAATTACAAACCAACTTACCTCAATTAAAAACTGAATAAAAAAAGAACTTAAATTACTTAACCCTAAAAACCATTTATAAGATCACAGATTATTAGTACTGAATCATTTCATTATATAATTGACACCTCATGTAACGTCCCAAAAATTTGGGGTTAGTAGAATTAGGTTTTTTGATCGAGAGAGAGTGGTAATACCTTAATTTTTGATATTTATCTATATGTTTTTAGGAATAAATGAGATATTGGTTTGTTGGATAAGTGTTAGTAAAATGTTTCTTGAAACCCAAGTTCAAATCCCTTCTATTACACTATTTTTTATTATGTTGCAAATTTTGCCTAAGCCCTAGTATATGACACACCTAGTTTTTAGAACAAATATTGCAAAATTATTTCAAAAATAAGAAAATATCCTAGTGTTTAATTGATAAATGGAAAGCATGAAAATTTAGTTGAGGTCCCAAGTTCGAATCCTTTCCCATGCAAAATAACTATTTTTTTAAAAAAATCCCTTATTTTTAATGTGTGTGTCATCCATACCCTTGTAACCATACGTATAAATGTTAATTTTACACAAAATAATCAGCCTTTATTCTATTTTTACTAACCCTAGCCGTTCCTGCCCTCTCCTCCTTGATCTTCAAGTTTTTTCTTTCTTCCTCCATTGTTGCCGTCACCTAAACCTAGTTTTAACATCTCTTTCTATTTCTTTTTCTCTTAAGATTTGTAAACATATTCTCCACCATCTTGCCGGTATTTTTCCTCTGTAAAATCATCCCAAAATCTTAAATCTTGACCTCTAAGATCGATCCTGAACATTGCCAAGAAAGATCCATTGCCGTTCTTTTCAACTACCTTGTGTAAGATCTCTTTTTTCTTCAATATGTTGATTACTCTTGTCAATTAAAAACCTAAATTTCTAGATCTGGAATTTAGGAATATTTTAAATATTTTAAAGGGAATTTTCTATATTTTTAATAAATCTTTAAATTATTTTTAAATTAGCCCCGAATTTGGCTACTGTGGGTGGTGGTGCATGTGCCTATGTGCAAGAAAAGGGGCTATTTTGTTTCTTGGTTCTTGCCCATCTTTTCCCAGAATTAATTTGAGTTCTTGAAACCGCCAAATGAGACTTTAATCACAAGTTAATTAGGGAAATATGTTCTTGATCAATTAGCCATTTGGATCCCACAATTTGGGAAGTGTAAGTGCGATTAATTGTAAACTAGTTGTTGTTTCAACATAGTTGTTGGGAAAAAGGTCTGGATTGATTAAATGTGGGATTTTGATCAATATTGGCTACTAGTTTTCCAGTATATGAATCGACAACTCTTGAAAAGAGTTATATTCCAAGCCTCTAGATGAGATTAATTGTTTGTAATTAAGTAAATATGTTTGCATTTTTAGATATTTTTAGAATATTGCATAACAAAGCTTGGATTGCGCTATACATGTTATTATTTGTTACTTCTATTATTGGGAAAGAAAGGTGTTGTTTGTGATTGACAGCAAGTGTAGGATGAAGAAGAGAAGAGAAAAATGATAGGAAAATGAAGGAAGTGAAATGTTGCCATGACAAAATGTTGGTTAGATTGCCAGCAGAATGCCATAACAATTCCAGGAAGATGATGCAGCACTCAGTTCATGTCTCTCTCAGCCAGCTGTACTTGTACCAGATAAGTCACCCTAAAAAAAAGGAAGTAAAAGGTGTGTGCTGAGAGGGAGGGACCTACCCTATAAATAAGAAAAGAGAAAAAAGAGAAAAAGCAAGGATCAGAAGGAAAGAGAATAATGATTTCTATCTCTCTACATCAGATTTTCGTGTATTCTCAGAGGAAGAGTGAAAATGATAGTAGCTTATAGAGCAGAAGAATTACAAATGCAGGGAAGGGGAAGAGAAATCTACATTAGGTTGTGCATCAAATCTCATCATCAGAGTGAAAGCTGGAGTAGCGAAAGCTTCCTGGAGTTCTGCCTTTATTTTTTAATTTGAATTTTTGATTTGTGAATTTATACAATGTCATTGAATGACTCTGTTATGAATTCTAATGTTCAGCCCATGAACTCATTTTCTTTTGGTAGGAATTATGTTGGGTGAATTTTTATTAACTTTTAATGCCCATGGTTTGGTTTGATTTTGAGTTGAATATTGTTTCATTCGGTTTGTGATTATTTTTAATGCATCCATGCAAGCTCTAGACATAGATGACTGTGTAGCATGTTATTAGATCAGATTTAATGCAGAAATGACTAATTAGATTGGATAATAATCGGTTGATACAGGCAAGTATTCGAACGAATAATTGCAACACTCTAGACACAGAAGTTACAAACTGTATAGGAAAGGGAGAAAGTTCTGGATATCATTCTTGTTTTTGTAGACATACAAAAATTCAGAATGATATCCCAAAGTCTGTCTTTCGAAAGAAGCAGACTGCAGTAGTGATTCCTTGAGCAGTAGAATGGTCAAGATTTTTCCATGGCATGACAATGTTTTTGAAATAAACCCATGTAATTCCAACCTTTATCATTCAACAGTACAAACTCTTTCCCACTTACTCTTTGAGAATTGCCACAACATTTTAATTGCCATAGCATATTTTTAGTCATAATTGATTTTCTTAATCCATCATTACATCTCTTTATCAATTATTAATCTATTCCTTTTGCTCAATTTAATTAGTCAGTTTCATAGTAATAGGATAACTAATTATTTTATTCAATTTTGATCCTTTTGGAGACGATACTCACTCATCACTTTATCACTTAACTCTACGTGTATACTTGCACATTCGCATTACACATTCACACCGACAAGTTTTTTCGCCATTGTCGGGGATCGGTGAAATTTTGATAAAATATTTAGTGTGTTATTATCTCTTAAATTTTATTAGTTTAGATTAATTAATGTTTTGATTTTTTTTGTTCAACATTTTTTTGTTGGTGCATGAGTAGAAATATTTCAACAATTGAAAAGTATTCATTTGATCTAGAAATTGAGAGAACCTTGAAAAGAATTGTGAGAAATGGAAAGAATCAGAAATGATTAGGTTAGAGAAGAGTCATTACAAGGAAAGGATGCTGATATTCCTCAAATAATAGATGACAGAGACAAACCCAGCAGAGAACATGTAGTGCCAATCTTAGATGATTTGAATCTAGGAATTGTCAGGCCGCATATTCAGGCTTAGCATTTTGAGTTAAAACTGGTGATGTTTAAAATGTTACAAACAGTAGGGTAGTTTAGTGGATTGCCCACGAAGGACCCAAGGTTGTACTTAACACTCTTTTGGATGTCTGTGATTCATTCAGGCAACAAGGTTTTCTTGAAGATGCCCTAAAACTAAAGTTATTCCATTATTCATTGCGAGATCATGACAAAACGTTCCTGAAGATACCTTGAAACTAAAGTTATTTCCTTATTCATTGCGAGGTCATGCCAGAGCATGGTTAAACGTATTGCCATCAGGTACTGTGGCATCTTGGAATGAACTTTGTCAGAGGTTTCTACTGAGATATAATCCTCCCAACATGAATGCCAAACCGAGGAATGATATTACGTCCGTTCGGCAATCTGAGGATAAAATATTATATGAAGAATGAGAGCAATTCGAGGAATTAATTAAAAAATGTCTGATGCATGGTTTCCAACATTGGGCACAAATGGAAATGTTTTACAATGGATTGAGTACACATACAAAGATGGTGGTTGACACATCTGCCAATGGGACTCTGCTCGATAAATCATATAACGAAGCATATGAAACGCTTGAGAGGATAGCAAAAAATGATTATCAATACCCCACTACAAGAGTAGGGACTGGTAGAAAAGTTTTTGGAGCAATGGAAATTGATGCAATCACTTCCCTAACAACTCAGCTATCTTCTTTAACGAATATGATTAAAACACTGAAAATACCAGCTATAGTCCAGGAAATGAAAGCAGCCGAGTTAGCATGTGTTTACTACGAAGGAGATCATTTTTTAGACGAATTCCCATCAAATCTAGCCTCAGTTTATAATATGGGAAATTGCAATCGCAACAGCAACAACCCATATTCCAACACATATAATCCGAGGTGGAAGAAACATCCTAACTTCAGTTGGAGTAATCCAGGGGAAATTCTAACAATTTTATTTGACAGAATGCTGCGGGTGCACCACTTGGATACAATCAACTATTGCCATGAAAAAATTTTCACGAAAATCCAGCCTCGAGGTCCTCATTGATGGAAGATTTATTGAAGGAATACATGGCCAAGAATGATGTTATCATCCAAAGTCAAGCTATATTTTTAAGAGCTTTAGAGAATCAAGTGGGGAAATTGTGAAAGCATTAAGATCAAGACCACAAGGAGCACTTAAAGTGATACTGAAAATTTACGATCTCAAGGAAAGGAATAGTGCAAAGCTATTACATTCAAAAATAGTACGTAGTGATAAGGAGTTGTTAATGTACCACTATCGAAGAAAATAGTTCAAATTTCACAAATAGGAAGAATTCAGAACCAGTAGTGGAGCATGCTACAAAGGAAAAGAGCAACAAAAAAATGTTGAAGTAGATTCATTGCCAATAAAAATACCACGACAAAACAACCTCAACAATTGGAAGGAAGGCCAACGCCACATTTTCCTTAGCGTTTCAAAAACTCTAAGCAAGGTTTCCAATTCAAGAAATTCTTATATGTTCTGAAGCAACTACATATCAACATAATGCTGGTGGAAGCATTGGAAAAAATGCCCAACTATGTGAAATTCATGAAAGATATCTTATCAAAGAAGAGAAGGTTGGGAGAGTTTGAAACTCTTACTCTCACTGAAGGGTGTACATCAATGTTGAGAAACAAATTGCCACCAAAACTTAAGGATCCAGGGAGTTTTACTATACCTTGCTCTATTGGAAACCATTATGTAGGCAAAGCACTATGCGATTTAGGTGTGAGTATAAATATAATGCCTATGTATGTTTCTAGGAAGCTGGGAATAGGGAAAGCAATACCTACAACTGTCACTTTGCAACTAGCTGATCGTTCATATGCACATCTAGAAGGTAAAATGGTAAGAGTTGACAAATTTATTTTTCTAGTAAATTTTATTATTCTAGAATATGAGGCTGATAAAGGGGTACTAATCGTACTTCAAAGACCTTTTCTAGCAACTGTCAGGACATTAATTAATGTTCAAAAAGGTGATTTAACCGTGAGAGTTAATGATCAATAGATAACTTTTAATGTTTTCGATGCTATGAAGTGTGAAGATACAAATGAAGTATGCCATGCTGCTGAGATAGTTGACACAATAGTTTAGGAAGAAATTACAGATTTTTATCACAATAACTATAATGATACTGATTTAATTGAGTTGATTGAAGTAGAAATGATTGAAGAGCTTAGTGAACTGAAAGATGTTAAGCAACTTGAGAATGGAGTGAGGAGAAGTTTCGAATCATTGAATTTATCATACCGATCTTTTTAAACCTCCTCGGCCATCCATAGAACATCCCCCTCTATTGGAATTGAAGCCTTTGCCAGCACATCTGAAGTATGCTTATTTGGGAGACAACAACACATTGACAACAATTATTTCTATGGCATTGGCAGTAGATCAAGAAGCTCAATTGTAGAAAGTTTTAAAGAAATCTAAGAAATCATTGGGATAGATGATTGCAGATAACAAATGAATCAGTCTAGCAGTCTGCATGCACAATATATTACTAGAGGATTGCCATGGCAAATTTATCGAGCAGGAAAGAAGACTGAATCCTGTCATGAATGAAATTATCAAAAAGGATATTATCAAATGGCTAGATGCTAGAATCATATACCCAATATCGAATAGTTCTTGGGTGAGACCTGTTCAATGGGTACCTAAGAAAGGGGGTGTCACTGTGGTAAGCAATGATAACAACAAACTCATTCCTACTCATACTATTATAGGATGAAAGGTTTGTATGGACTATCAAAAGCTCAACAAGGCCACAAGGAATGACCATTTTTCTTTGCCATTTGTCAATTGAATGCTAGATAGATTAGTGGGGAAAGCCTTCTATTATTTTCTAGATGGTTATTCGGGGTATAACAAGATTTCTATAGCTCGTACTGATCAAGAGAAGACCACATTCACATGTCCTTATGGAACTTTGGCATTCCAACGAATGCCATTTGGATTATGCAATGCCCTTGTGACATTTAAGTGTTGGATGATGGCAATCTTTTTGGACAAGGTGGAAAAATTATTAGAAGTTTTTATGCACGATTTCTCAGTGTTTGGTGATACCTTTGAAGATTATTTCAAAAATCTAGAATTAATTCTTTGTCGATGTGAAGAAACCAACCTTGTTCTAAATTAGGAGAAATGCCACTTTATTGTTCGTGAAGGCATCGTTCTGGGACATAAAATTTCATAGTAAGGAATTGCCGTTGACAAGGCAAAAATTAAAGTTATTAAGAAATTGCCACCACCCTCCGCAACTAAAGGTATTCACAGTTTTCTGGGCCATGCAAGTTTCTACAGACGATTTATCAAGGATTTCTCAAAAATATCAAAACCTCTATGTAAACTATTAGAAAACAACTTGTAACAACCCATTTATTTGAAGTATCGGAACAGTGGTTTTGAGGCCACAAATTTGATGTATGATTCCATAAATATTATTATTTAATATTTATGAATAAGATATAGTATAATAGTAAAATTTGATTTAATTGTTTGTGTTAAATGGAAGAACAATTAGGTTCAAGTGGTATGACCCTAAAGTCAAGTGGTTTTAGAAAATGTCGTTTCTATAAACTGAGTCGTAAAATTTTTTTATAAATATTTATGGAGTGTTATTAAGGTCGTATTAAAGTTCCGTTAAGAAATTTTGATGTTAAAAGGGTTAATTACGTGAAAAGGACTAAATTGAAAAAGGTGCAAAAGTTGGGTTCTATTAATTAAAGGTTCTAATAGATATGAAAAGGTGATTTGTTGGACTTGGTTGGTAATTATAACAATTGAATTGTTGGTGGACAATTTTGGGTAATTAAAAGCTTGAAATTTTGTTGATTTTTAAATGGACAAAATTGTAATTTCATAATTAAATTAATTAAAAGAAACAAAATGGCCTAAATACCACCATCTTTTTGGTTTTCTAAAACACAACCGAAAATGCCATGGATTTAGGAAGGAAGCTTTTGGGTTGGTGAAATTTCATGCATGGTATGATGTTTTTGCCCAGTTTCTAATAATTTTTATATTTTTGAGATCGCTGCAACTAGGTCCAACTAGCCCGTACCTTCGTTTTGAAACTGTTAAAGATTTTGAATTTTGATATTGACGAATCTTTGTGATTTTATATTTTAAATGATGAATTTGAAGTATTAGTTGTTATTGATAAGTATTTTGTTAAGTGATTTTTGATGAATTTAACAATTATGGATTAAATTGTTGAAATAGTAAAAGTACAAGGATTTAATGTGTAATAACAACAAATATGAGTTGTAATAAGGTCCCAATAAATTCGGTTAAGCTTAAGTTTGAGTAAAATGGTTAGTTTGTATGTCAAAATGTCAAAGGGGACTAAATTGTATAAAATGAATTGTTTTTGCTGTCTAAATTAATGAATGAAATGAAAATTTTAATTTAGATCAAGAACAAGTGGAAAATCGAGGAGAAGAGAAAATTACCAAATAGCCCTTGTACTTAGTCATTGTTGCAATTTAGTCATTAGTTGTGCATCTAATCAGCTTTTGATTAGGTGAATTTGAAATAAGAAATGATTGAAATAAGTGTGAGTTTAATTATAGATTAAAGAAAGTAAAAAGGACTAAATAAGTAAATATGCCATTATTATAAGTTGAGGCAGTTTTAAAAAAAATCTAAGATGTTTTTAATTTAAAATATATATTATATTATGTTTACTTAATTAATAAGTATGTTATTATATTATATTATATTATTATAATATTATATTATTATTATATATATAAAACAAAAGAAAGAAAAGAAATAAGAAAGAAACAGAATTGAAACAGAGAGAATAGGGAGAAAGAAAAAAGAAAGAAAAAGAAAATTTGGGATTTTAAGGGTTCAAAAATAAATTAGCAAGTCAATTTAATTCCTTTTCTTGTAAATTTTGAGTTTTTATGATCCTAGAACAAAATACTATTAGGTATATGTTGAAATTTTGAAGGTTAGTATATTTTTTAATGAAGTTTATATTGAATTAATGGATGAATTAGAGATTGAATTGATGGAAATTCAAACTAAAATTGGGAAAAAGGATTAAATTGTGAAATAAGTTATAAGTTTAATGCAATAAGGATGAAATTGTAAGAAATTTGAAATTAGGGTTTATTAGTGAAAATTTGAGAGTAAGTTAAGTTATAAGTAGAATTTAAGTAAAAAATAGAAATAGAAATAATTTTAGTTATGGATTAAATTGAAATGTGAGCTAAGGTAAGAAATGATGAATTTATTATATCATACATGTTTATTTTTATTAAATAGTATAGGAAAGTCATTTGATTGTTTTTCTCTAATATATAAATGTTATATGTTTTATATGAAATTGAAGAGAAAGAAAGGAAAGGAGAGGACCTAATTGAAGAAAAAGGAAAAGAGAAGGCTAAAGATTGAAGGAAGATACCATCTCAACCTTTTTGTTGTAAGTACTACAAGATTTTTTAAAATTATTTTTAATTAAATGCTTATATTATAGTATAGAATTATTTAGAAATAAAAAATGTAAAATATATATATATAAATTTATAAAATAAAAGCATTATAAAATAAAAGATTATAGAACTATGAAATTTGTAAAGAAAGTTATAGATGGAGAATATAAGATGGTATATTGTTTGAACATCCAGTAAATGTTGTGACAAAAATATATATATGTGAAAAATGTGTGATATTTTGTGAATTGTGAAATATGCACTAAATTGTAATGATGGAGAAATGAGAAATCTTTTTCGAAAATTTTTTGTAAAGTATTTAAATGTATGAAGTTCAGTTTTAATGCCCAAGTGGATGGAATTTAGAACTACTAGGATATTAGTGGCATGCCATTAAGGAACCTTAGCGCGCTCTCTGATTGTTAGCACATCAGTGCTCTCTGTTTAGCACATCTGTGCTCTATGTATGGCACTTTAGTGCTCTTTGTTCATTAGTGCATAATAATGCACCTCTGTATTTGTTCCATATATTCAGTGTGTTCTATAAAATCTACTTTGGGCTATGAATATGAGTTGTGAACAAAAGCGAATCGTCAACGTGTTAAGGTAAGTTTTATAACTTACAAAAAAGATATATTATATTTTATTAATATATAGCATAGCTAAAGAAACTTATATGTATGTAAATATGTATTAACAGATTGAATTTAAAATATTTTATTAAGATTTATTTATCTATTTATTCTTGTAGTGCTTACTAAGCCTTCACCGGCTTAACGCGTTTAATTTTAACGGGTAGGTTCAGTTAGACTTGAAGGGGTAAAGTCGGACTAGAAGATTTCTCATCTCATCACATCCTCAAGGGCTTCAAAAGTAGGTACCATATTTTGAATTAAAATGGCATGTACATAGGCAGTTCAATTGTGTTCCCATGTATTAGAGACTAAAATGTAAACTCTTGAAATTCTATCTATTTTGAGGCACTTGAAGTATTTTGGTATATATGAAATGAATTAGTGAAACTATAAGTGTGTTTTCAAGTATGGTTGGTAAGTTAAAATACTATGTACAAATGTTTTAATTAAACAGTATCTAGCCATAACCGTTTTGACACCAAATGTAATAGTCTTATATTGGGTTTGTATGATTGGGCCGTGTATAGGGTTGTTACACAATAACTTGTGTGAGCAGCATCGCGTAGCTTACATTCTGACCGTCAGCTTGTGTGAGCGGACTCATTTCATAGCTCGAGTGAGCAACGATGTAAATGAAAAGGAAATGTTACGAGCATATGTTTAGCACACTTTGTGTGAGCTCTCTTGTGTATCCGATGTTATTCTAAATGGTTCAACGGGCATGAAAAGGAAAGGAACGGTAAGTGTTCAAATGACTTATGTCATGAATCTATGAAAAGGATTGAAAAGGAAATGTTCAACGAAAGTATATCGATGTTCATTAAAATGATGATTTCAAATGATGTTGTTCATGTATAATGACTTACCTTATGTTAATTCAAGTGAATTATGAGTTGATGCAGTAGCATGTGTTGTTGATGGTGCTTAGGCTTGTGCCAAGATTATGGTTGATGTTTATGCTTATGTATTGTATTATGCAAATAGAACGGGTAAGAAAAGGTAATGAAATAGTAAGTTCTTAATTGAAATGTAATATGATTGTAATACCCAATTTTAGCCCGGGCTCACATATGGAAACATAATCTTCGAGGATATGCAATCTTAGATATGATGTGCAATCTTAGATATGATATATGCAATCTTAGATATGATATGTAATATTAGAATATATGATTTTGTAATCTTAGAGATTTAATTTGTAGATACCCTTTAATCTTAGCCGTTGATGTAATTGATTTGTACCGTTGGATTTGGGGAGGCTCAACTATAAATAAAGGCCTCTCCCTTCATTGTAAAAAAAAGAAAAGAAAAGAGGGAATCAATAAAAAAGGGAGAACGATTGACAGTTTTTTAAAGGTGGCTTACTGTTTTCTTTTTTTTCTTTTTCGATTATTTTTTACTTATTTACGATTTTAAAAAAGGGAGAATGTGATACCACTGCGAATTTTATTTATTTATTTTATTTAGCCCTAATAAAGTGACGCGTTTCAAAGGATGGAGATATTTTCCCATTCAAGCCCTATGAGTTATTCGCGCCTTTTAATTGGGCCCTTCATTTTTTTAAATTATGTTGATTTTCAATTTAATCCTTAAACTTTCATTTTAGGTTTTTAGTCTATTTTATTAATTTTGTTATTATTATTTTTATTATTATATTATATATTATTATACCTACATATATGTGCGCATATGCATGTTAATATATATACATATATATTTTAAATGTTTTAATATATATACATATTATATACATACTTTATTATTATTTTATTTTCATAGTTTTTTATACATATATATATGCACATTTATATTTTATAATATTTATACGTTTGCCCATATTCTATGATTTTTATATGTTTATACATTTTTGTAATATATACACATATATTTATACTCCATTCAAAGCTTACTATAAATATTTTCCACATTTTATATTATACTTATATATTTCATTTTTTGTAAATGCATGAATATATTTTATATGTATATATTTATATTTTCTTTGTTTTCATAAATGCATTATGTATTTTATATATATATAAGTTTTATAACCCAAATTTTATGAGTAAATTATCTTTATGTCTTTTATTCTTCATAATTTCAAATGTATATATATTTTGTACCTTTTTCTCTTTATATTTTTTTTGTTTATTTCCTTCATTTGCTTATTGATTTATGTTTTCATTTATATTCATTTGATATTTTACATGTCGTTGTTTATGTACATTAATTTCATTTATTTCTATGCCATTGTTGTATTTATTATTACATTTTATATTTAATGTAGCATCACATCATTTTTTTAAAATTTCAAAATTGAGTTAACACTCGTATTTAGGATTTTCAAGGAAATTGAGCCCTAACGTATTGGGTTCCAATTTTCTTCGTTAAATCCAACGATCGAGGGTTGCTCATTAATAAAAAATATATAAAATAAAAAGCTTGTTGTTGGGGAGTTAAATATGTTGTATCCTAACGTATTGGATGTGACGTATTGATTTCTCGAGACAAAGATTTTTGAAAAAATAATAATAAAGGAAATATTTCAAGTTTGGGATTTTGAGGAATTGTGCCCTAACGTATTGGGCCGCGATTTCTTAAATCTTAAACAAATGAATATTCTTTTAAATTTTTATTACACGAGTATTCTGGCCTAATTCATTTTTGAGGAAATTAGAATGCCGTGCCCTAACGCATTAGGTGTAACATTTTCTTTCTCTGGAATGATAAGGGTCTTAATACGTAACGTTTTTAAGTTTTTGCTAAGGATTATATATTTTCAAATTTTCGACATTAAGACATTAATAAATTAACTAGGTACCAAATTTTGGGCGTCATGAGGGTGCTAATCCTTCCTCATACGTAACCGACTCCTGAACCTGTTTTTCTAAAATTCGTAGACCAAAGTCGTTTTTAGGTGACCCAATCACACCTTAATAAAAGATTGGTGGCGACTCCAAATTTTCATCGACAACTAATTTTTGTTTTTTTTCCAAAAATAAAAGTTGGTTTCGACAATGATGATATAAAAGGATTGATGAGTTGTACTTATATTTAAGAAATTTACTTATGCTATGGATGAATTGACCTATGACATGAATAAATACACTAATTTTTGAATTGATAATGTTATTTAAGCTTATGCTAAGTAAATGGAATGGTAAGTAAGTAAATAGAGTGGTTCATAGTCTTATGAAAAAGGTTAATGGTTGTGTAATATGTCTTATAAAATCCTATTATGTTAGGAATGAAAAAAATATGTGATGTTGATGGACTTACTTATTTGTGAGTTGATGGTTATATAGTCTGATAAATCTTGTGGCATTGATATAGGTTTATATTTACCTTATAAAGTTCATTATTGAAATGGAATGTATGATTAAAGTTTATACGAGCTTACTAAGCATTCATTGCTTACGTAATTACTTTCGTTTACTTTACAGATTATCAGAATCTCAATCAGTTTGGAAGCTCGTCAGATATCTATCACACTATCGAGTGATTATATCGGTAGTTTCAATGTGTTGGTAAAGGTTATAATGACATGCATAGGTGGACTTTTGTTGGTATCGAATCGAATGCTAGTTAATGATATTGGCATGTATAACTTGTTTTGGTACCATTTGATGTTGGTTTCTTGGTTAGTATCATTTTGGTACTTATAGATTCCATACTAGTATGTGTTATTTTGGTAATGTGTTAATGCATGTTTGAATGACCAAAGTGGTATCTGATCAATTGATCTCAATATGGTCAAGTTATGGTATGTTTTGAAAATGGTATTGAACTAGATGTTTGTGAATGAATTGTGGTCAAGTATATACATATATTTAGGTAAGTTTGAACATTGTAATTGAGGTGCCTTGTATGGCATATTGGTTGAATGGTTATGAACTATTGAATTGGTCAATTTGTGTTGGTTTCGATCATGTTTTGATACCTTAGTTATATGCACAAAAGGTCATTAAGTGAGTGCATGATTTGGTGAAGGAATTGGCTTGTTTTTGGGAAATTTCATGTCAATACGACCTGAGACACGGGCATGTGACTCAGCTGTGTGTGACACACAGCCATGAGACACGGCCGTGTGTCCCCTGTAGGTTTTAAGGTTTGCAACTCAAGTTGTTACACGGCCTAGCACACGGCTTGGCACATGGGCCTATAAGGCCATTTTGAGAGTTACACAACTTGAGACACGAGTGTGAGTCTCAGTCGTATGAGTCGCACGGTCTGGCCACACGGCCGTGTGACCCCTGCAGTCTAAATTTTCTAACTTTTTCATAAACTTTCCAAATGTTTCCAATTTACTCCTGATTATTTTTCTAAAGTGTTTTTAGGGATTCGAAGGCACGATTAAGGGACGATAAGTATGTGCATGAATGATTTAAATTCATGATTTTATTAATGTATGAAATTTATGTTTTATGTTACATTTTTACTGTAATGCTCCGTAACTCTATTCTGGTGACAAATACAGGTTAGGGGTGTTACACAACAAACCTTTCAATTTTGATGATCAGTGCTTACATGAATTTGAGGAGTTGAAAAAATGGCTTGTCACAGTACCAATAGTCATAGCACTAGATTCGAATCTACCCTTCAAACTTATGTATGATGCTAGTGATTTTGCCATAGGGGCAGTGCTTGGGCAAAGAAAGAACAAAGTATTCCATGTTATCTACTACGCAAGTCGGACGTTGATTGATTCGCAGCTAAATTATACTACCATTGAGAAGGAGTTGTTAGCTATGGTATTCACCTTCGACAAATTTAGGGCCTATTTAGTAGGCACAAAAGTGGCAGTTTATACTGATCACTCTGCAATTAAATACATTGTGACAAAGAAAGATGCCAAGAATAGATTGATTCGATGGATATTGTTATTGCATGAATTTGATCTTGAAATTAAAGACACAAAAAAATAAAAAATCAAGTGGCTGATCACTTATCTCAACTTGAAGCAAGAAATGAAAACAGTCATATTCAACGCATTTAGGATGATTTTCCAGATGAACAATTATTAGTTGCCATGGCATTACCATAGTATGCTGACATTGTAATTTTTTGGTTAGTGGATGCTGCCACCTGACTTCACAAATCAAAGACGGAAAAAATTTCTCCATGATGCCAAGAAGTATTTTTGGGACAAGCTATTTTTATTCAAACACTGTGTAGACCAGATAATTCAGAGGTGTGTTCCAAATGACAAGATTCAAAGTATTTTTTTCATTGTCATTTAGTACCATTCGGAGGGCACTCTGGGGGCAAGAGAACCATGAAAAGAGTTCTCCAATCTGTTTTTTATTGGCCAACCATATTTAAAGATGCTAATGAACTTTTCCAAGCTTGTGATCATTGTCAACGAACTGGAAATCTATCGCAGAGGCATGAGATGGCCTTGCATACTATTTTAGGAGTGAAACTATTTGACGTTTGGGGAATTGATTTTAAAGGACCATTCCCACTTTCTTGGGGCAATGCATACATACTTTTAGCTGTTGATTATATCTCCAAGTGGGTTTAGGTTATTGCTTTACCAATAAATGATGCCAAAATCGGTGCTGAAATTTCTCCATAAGAATATTTTTACCAGTTTTTGTACTCCTCGTGCTCTAATTAGTGACAAAGGTTCACACTTTGATTGAAAGTTTGTTGCTAATGCTCTGAACAGGTATGGAGTTAAACAGAAAATTGCCATGGCATACCATCCCTAAACAAATGGGCAGACAAAAGTCTCTAATAAAGAGATTAAACAAACTTTGGAGAAGGTAGTCAATGCCAACTGAAAAGATTTGTCATCCAGATTAGATGAAGCTTTATGGGAATATCACTCTACATTCAAGACACCATCGGAGATGTCACCTTTTAAGCTTGTTAATGGGAAACCCTGCCATTTACCCGTTTAGATTGAACATAATACATATTGGGCAATTAAAAAATTGAATATGGATTGACATGCTCCTGGTACCCACTGCCTTTTGGAGTTGAACGGGATGGAAAAATTTCGAGCACAAGCCTATGAGAATGCCAAGATGTACAAAGAAAATATTAAGTGATGGCATGGCAACAAAATTTTGCCATGAAAATTTGCACTTGGGCAATAGGTCCTGTTATTCAATTCCAAACTTAAATTATTTTCGGGAAAATTGAAATCTAGTTGGTTTGGTCCATTCGAGATAGTACATGTTTACCCTCATGGAGCTGTAGATGTTAAAGACAACAAGACTGGTTCCAATTTCAAAGTCCATGGTCAACGATTAAAGCACTACCTTGGAGCCCCTATAATTTGTGATAAAAGTTCCATCAATTTTTGAGCTGTTTAATATTTCTTTCTTATACTATTCTATTCATTGCCTTTAAATTCTATGTTTCATTTATTCAATAAGTTTATTTACTTGTTATTTTTTTATAGGCACACTATCGCCTACGATTGTAGGCATTAGCCCATTCATCACTTTAGTTAATTTTAATTTCCTAATTTTTCTACTATTTTTCTTTTCCCGCTTAATTTTTCCTTTGTCTATGACAAGGTACACTCTCAGGTTAAATCTTAGCCAACACGTCATCGCTATATTTTCTCTCATGTTTACCCTAATCATTTCACTTCTTTGCTAACTTCTTTTCCGTTTCATCTTCTTCAACTTTCTATGTTTTTACTCCATTCTAACTGTAAAGGTCTCACTTGTTTATTTTTCCAATCACTATTGTTGTAACATCCCAAAAATCGGGGGTTAGTAGAATTGGATTTGTAAATCGAGAGAGAGTGTTCATGCCTTAATTTTTAAGATTATCTATGCATTTTTGGGAATAAATGAGGTGTTGATTTGTTGGTTAAATGTTAGTCAAACATTCCTTGAAACCCAAGTTCAAATCCCTTCTCTCTCACTATTTTTATTATTTTGCAAATTTTGCCTTAAAACCTAGTATGTGACATGCCTTGTTTTTAAAATAAATATTCAAAAATTATTTCAAGAATGAGGAAAAATCCCAATTGTTAAAAGAAATACGAGAAAGCATGGCAATTAAATGAGGTCCCAAGTTCGAATCCCTTATTTTTTTAATGTGTGTGCCATCCATACCGTTGAAACCTAAGTATAAATATAAAGTTTTTATTGTATTTTTTAGCCTTTAATTCAAATTTTACCTACCCTAGTCGTTAACCCTCTTCCTATCCTATTTTCTCTTAAATTTTGTTTCTTTCTCCCATTGTTGTCGTCGCCTACACCTAGTTTTACCATCTCTTTCTTTGTTTTTCTTTTTTCCACAAGATTTGATAACATATTCTCCACCATATTGGTTTCATTTTTCCTCATTAAAATGAGCCCTAAATCTAAAATCTAGAGCTGCAAGATCGATCCCGAACATTGCCAAGAAAATGTCATTGCCGTTTCTGTCGACTAGCTAGGGTAAGGTCTTTTTTTTTCAATTTCTTGATTAGTTTTTTTAATAAAAAAGAAAAATTTACAGATCTTGAATTTGGTGGATTTTAAATGATTTCAAAGGTATTTTTCTAGATTTTAATGAAATCTCAATGAGTATTAAAATTCAGCCCCAATTTTGGCCACAGTGGGTGGTGGTGCGTGCACCTACGGGGAAGAAAAGGGGTTCTTTTGTTTCTTGGTTCTTTCTTATATTTTCCAGCCTTTAATAGAGTTATTTGACCCTATTAATCAGATTTTAAATCCATTTAAATTATGGAAAAATTTTACTGATCGATTGACCATTCGAAACCCACAAATCGTGAAGCATAAGAGCAATTAAGGGTAACTAGTTTGTTATTTCGATATAGTTGTTGGGTAAATTTTATGAATTGATTAGATAAAGGAATTTAATCATTAATTAGCTACTAATTTTCTAGTACATTATTGAATTAGGTGCTGACCCAAATGCCCAAAATTATCCGTAAAGGCGAAGAACGATTGTACGTACGGTTCGCATCGATATAGTGTAAGGAATCTAACTAGTTCCGATTCATAAAATAGTTATAATTGCAACGATTGGTTTAAACTCATAAGTGGGTGTTTGGGGGCTGGTTTAATGGTGAATTTATTGAATTTATACTGATTTTTGGTTTAGGTTTGTTTAACCAATTATTAAGGAAAATTGAAAGATTCGCTAGTGTGTTGTGAGCAAGCAAAAAAGACGGTATGGGTCCTAAACTCAAAATTGTTTGAAAATGTTATATATCATGTTACATTTGATAAATTAGCTTGCTTATTGGATTGACTTAATATCAAAATTATTAATTTTGTGAGTGGCCGAACCAAGTATGTTTCAAAACTTAAAAGACAGACATGTTTGCAAAATTACAAGTTTGATAGTATGAATGTTTGAGTTTGTAATTGCGTATTTGAGTTATGAGATATGAGAATGTTTGACTAAATGATACAATGTGTTGAGATATTAAGCTTATGTATGATTTAAATGCATGAGATATTTGTTATATTGTGTACTGAAAAGGGTGTTATATATGCACAACGAAAATCCGCAAAGTACGTGAAATTGAACGATATTGATTAATACCAACACAATGGGAATTTGAAAGATTGGAACACTATTTCCATTTACTGAAAGTATGTTATTATTGAGGACATGCTGAGCATGTCAAATGAATTTGAAAAGTATTGAGATATGATTATGTATGAGATTGTGTGACATATTGCATATGCATTGGGTTGGAGTTTTATGGTTGACGGAGGAGTTTCATGGAGTACCAGTGGCACATTAAGTTCCCATTATTCGTAATCAGTGCACTGTACTTGGAGTACCAAGGGGAATGACGATTTATCACATTTTCACTAGCAGCTTGTCTGCATTTTCATTGGTAGAACTTTCTGCATATTGTTATTGGTGGTTATAACCACAACGGTCTTAAACCCGTAATGTTTTGGAGTTTGGATGATGGGTTTTGAGAAACTCGTGGTGTGTAGCGGATGGTATGGGTAGGAACCTTTTTGCATTGCATCATGTGCATTACTGGAAACACAAAAATTTATATGTTTTTACATGCCCTTTTTAACTTAAAATCATGCTATTTCGGTTAAATTGTTGTCAAAAAATAATTAAATATTATAAAATAATTAGATTGTGTTAAAAAAATGAACATGATGAAATATAATTAATTTTATAGTTAATTTTGATTAATGTTGACTATTTTCGACAGATTTGCACAAAGGGGAAAAATTGGCTCGGCAAACAATGCTTGAAGAATAAAACCGAAAAGCAATTTGAAGCATCGAGACAAATTTATCAGCCTAAAATGGTCCAAAAATGTGTGTTAATTTATAATATAATTAATTTTAATTTATTCCCAATTTAATTAGGGCTAAATAAATTATTATTATTAATTAATTATGGAAAAAATGGTCCAGTTGAACCGCTTTGGTTGAACCGAATCTAGTGAATCGAACCACCCACCAATTGGTCTGCCCAGAACCATCCATATGCTAACCCAAATCAACATTTTAGCTGACTAAATAAGCTTGCAAAGAAGCCCTTGAAGAACTTTCAACCTTGCATTCAAACTTCTCCAAAAAATGTGGCTCTATGGATTTGCCCCTAGCTATTTTTAGCAAAGTTGAATCTCTCAACTTTGCCATGTGTGTGGCCAGCCAAGGGGGGTCTATTTGGCTGATGGAATTTGATATTTTTAGCAGCCACAATCAGCTATAAAAGCCACCCTTTCTGATCATCCAACTCATCCCTCACACTCTCATTCACTCTTCTCCTCTCTCACTTTCTCTAAACTTTTCCTTCCCATTTTCTCTTTTGTTCAAGTGCCAATTTCTTCTCTTGGGAAAGAGGTCCTCATCAGCCATTGTTGAGTAGAAATTAAAGTGTTCATAAGCCACCTTGATAGCCGAGGACAATGGAGAACGAAGAACGGAGAAATCAATCAAGCCACAGAGAAACACCGGATTTGCTTCTTGTTCCCTACCTCTTTAAATTTCGTCGTTGTTTTGACAAACATGTTTATGAATATTTATTCTATTGAAATGGTTATTTTAATCAATCTAGCTTGAATTTAATCCGTGTTGGGTTGATTATATTTTGCCTGCTTAAATTATTGAAATTGTGTTTATGCTGTTATAGGCCTCGGTAAGATGCTTGATTAAGTAAAATCATGCCTAAGTTATTCTTGCAATATTAATTGTTAGATAACTAATGAATTAATTATTAAATCGTATTGAAATTGTAATTAGTCGACACAATACTTAATCAGTGCTTGTTATTCTTCTAAGGTAGCTGAAGTTAATTTAGCATTGTATTTGGCGATACATATGCCTTGCATAACTTGCAAGATTATTGTGATTAAACTGTTTCAAGGTAGAAATACCCTGTTACCTCACTTGATCTTTTGTATGCTTGTGAAGATTGATTAATCGCTTGGATTGACGTTGAAAAGTGTTCAAGAGATTGATTAATTTAATAAGTATGTATGAGCAGTAGTTAGCAAATTACCGAGTTACCATGAATTTTTTCGTAGCAGTATAAACATAATTTTACTAATTCTAAGTTAAAGGAATGTAATTAATCCAACACCATTATATCATCTTGATTAAACATTATTTGAAATCGTGCATTAGAACCTTTTTATTTTTAAATTTTTTTACTTAGTTTTTAACCATTAGTTTTTAATCATCTTTAATCCAAAATATTTTTCATCACCAAAGTGTTTTAGCATTAATTTCATAAATATTCTTTTTTACAGTTTCTGTGGGTACGATAACTCGACATTTACTTGTCACTTTTTTACTTGTTGCGATTGTGTACACTTGTACATTTTCGTCGTTCCAATTACATATTCGAATGTTATTGATTTATGCTACGCATTGTATTTTGTTGTATTGGATGGTATCAAAATTAATGATTGTTACTTGAACGAATGATGACCTATGCTCATACACCATTTGACATTAATTTGATAATGGCTATGTAATGTCATGAAATTTCTATGATGGTTATGTTATCTTCTGTTAATGTTAATATGTTTCACTGTATTTGATGTTTTTGTCCGTTTAAATAATTATTTGACTCACACTGAGTTTTTCATAAGCTCACCCCCAATAGTGTTTAACTTTTCAGTTAAATCTCAAAATTAGGACCAGACTCAGCATTTGGAGAGTCAACTTGGACCTCGAATTATTATTTAATTAAGTATTATTAAGTCTTTATTGGTTTTGGCTTGTAATTTTTAATTATTTCTGGTCTATGGCTTGATAACTTTTCTTTTGGGGATTTTTGCATGCATGAATTACTCAAGCATAATAACCGGGTAATGCATGCTATCGGACTTAAGTAAAATTCGATACTGTTCCCTAGTTTCCACTACATTGCAAAGGAACCATTTTTGAAAAACAAATCGATAAGGAAACTAAGTTTCCAAATGACTTGAAAAATGTTTTTTTTGCTGTATTAGTTTAACATTGAGTTTTTTTTAAGAAGAGCAACAAGCAGACTTTTTTTCTAAAACAACACTATCAACAATAATAGGAATCCTAAGTATACATAACCTAATGAATGAATGCTTTTAAGCAAACTCAAAATACAACTACGATTTTCTCTAAAATGAGTTTATTTAAGGTATTCAAAAGTAATGTAAGTTAGCTTAGCCATTTCAGTGGCTAATGTAGCCTTCTCAATCTAGCCATAACGCCTATGCCGGGTTTGGAAGGTTACATTTAGTGGTATGAAAGCCTTGGTTCAAAACCTCAGACTGAGATTTTAAATCTACTTATGTTTGCATGCATGCATACATGAATAAGGGGAAATTTTGGAAAAACAAGCCACAGAGAATTTTGAAAATGATATTCTACAAAAAAAATCAGGTCCGAGACTCCGGTGCCGGTTGCCATAGAAAAAATATTTTTAAGTTATAGGTAAACTGATACAAGTCACAAAGGCCCAACCCAAGCCCGAAAAAGAAGACAAAACATGCTTACTTGAAAATCAGGTCAAATTGTCAAAGTGACCCAATTTGTAAAGTTTTATTTTTTTAAATACTTAGTTTAAATTTTTATGTAAATATTCAGTCCAAGAGGCCCAATTAAAAGCCTTTGGCCGAATTTCCATTTAAAATTAAAATAATTAGGAGTTTTTTTAGTTTTAGTTTTCTAATTAGATTAGGAAAATATTTGAAAAGCCTATATAAAGGCTTGGCCAGCCACCTTGTTAGATACTTCTCAATTATATTAAAATTTCAGATTTGTTTAAGTACAGAATTCTCCTTGAGTTTTCTCCAAGAATTCTCTCTTGAGTTTTCTTTAGAAGTTGTTTTAACAATCTTTTGATTGTGGGAGCCATCTTCAGCCTTCTTCTTGCCATTGATATTCTTTAGAGGGGAGATTAGAGCCGTTTGAAAGGAGTTGTGAGATCTTTTGGGATTTCAAGGCTTCTTAGGACTTTCCTTTTATTTGCTTGCTATCAATTTCCTTTCTTTATTTCTGCTTGTGCCGAATCTTTATCTAATTTATTTGCTGTTCTTATTGTATTTCCAGCCTTTTTTCTATCTTAAAGAATCGGCCCAAAAATCCCCAATTTCTAGGGTTCTTGCTGATTCATCCATACTCTTTTGGGGTGAAATTAGGTTGCCAAAATTTGGGGAAAACTATCTTGGTATTCAATTGGACAGAATCACAATCTTCTTTAGGGTTTCAAGAACCCTTATTAACAATTATTTCTATTCTCAATTTGATTCTTTGCTGATTTGGGGATTTTATTTCAGATTTGGAAATTCAAAGTTCTAATCTTTTAATTTTCTGTTTCGTTTCAGATCTAATTGTTTAGGGTTTTTGTAGGAGTTTCCCGTGACTTGGCAACTCAATCTTGGTCCGTGCGCATTCCTATATCATTTGGTATCAGATTTTGGGCGTTTTGGGTGTTCTTGGTTGATTTCTAAACTGATCTCAATTTTTTAAAGCACAAAAAATAGTTTTACCCAGAAAATTTTTTTGAAAAAAAATCATTTGAGTGGGTAAACGTTTTTTGATTGATCTGAAATTTTACATCCATATTTGTGGCACTATGATTGAATATAAAAAAATTATTCCCACAAAAAAATCAGTCGAAAAAGTCAAAAAAATTGAAAAAAAAATCCAATAAAAATTTTAAAAAATATTTAGCGGGTTGAGTTTGGTGCCCAAAATTTCCAGACCAAAAATTCAATATTGAAGGACATTTCAGATTTAATTTTGTGATTTTCAGAGATTGGGAACACCTCAAACGAAGTTGTCAAGTTACTCCGCGGTTTTTCAGGTTTTCTGGTTTCAGCAATTTTTATTGATTCTTAGCTGTAGGTTTTCATTCGTTTGCTTTTTATTCTGCCTTTACAATATCTAACACCTTCTTGTTTCTTGTGTTATTAGGATTTAAACGTGTGCACAATTCTTCCTCGGTGCAACACGAATCAATTGGTGTCTCGTCAGTTTTTTGGCATCCTAGTGCAAATTAGGATTCTTTGGTAGTTTCGGTTCATACACTTTCTAATTGATTGATAGAGACTTTACTAAAGAACTCACAAGACTAAATTCTACCTCATTGAGAATTTGATTTTTCTTTTGAGTGATTAACGGTGAGGTTTGCTAACTTTCCCTTTTGAGTGTTGAGTGTTTATTTTGCAGATTTTTGAAAATGTCTAGGATTGGTCAAGATGATAATGACCATAATGATGTCCATGATAAACTTAAAATGATCCAACAACAGTTAGACGAATGGGCTACCATACTTCGAACATTGAGTGCTACTATCAATGAGATGCGGGTGGAGCAAAGAGTCCAACGAGGACAACTTAATTCAAGTGAAAGGGCAGAAATGAGAGTGCCAAGAAGACGAACATCCAACGAATATTCGAGAAGAGATTCCTATTATGACTCCTATTCAACGAGGAATTCAAGACGATGCAAAGCAAGTTTCGAGAGTGAAGTTTTCCAAGGGGATCATTGTTCGTATACAAGTCATTCCGTACATACCCAACGAGAGCCTTTTCGTTCTGATTCATTTGTAACATCTCTATCTTGTAATGAAAGGAAGACACAAAAAGAAATCAAAAAAGAAAAAGAGAAGGAAAAAGAGCAAAAAGAGATTGAGAGTGGAAAGGAATGTGAAACAAACAAGAAAATTGAAAAAGAAATTGAAGAAACAAAAGAAAAAGACGAGGAAAGGGTAGTGACGAATGTTTCCACTAACCAAGATATGAATTTTTCTTGTGTTGCTACTTTTTAGGTTCCCAAAATACCGAAAGATAACTTTCAACTTCAATACAATTCCAATGAAAGACGCTTTCATACGATCAACATAGGCAAGGTTGAAGATGAAATCACACTACATGAGCCCGAAGGTAAGCGAGGTAAGGAAATTTTAGCCACTGAATCCCGTGCAGATTTGAAAATTATTGATAAAACTTTAGGTGACTTAGTTCTTAAAAGATCCATTCATTTTGTTCTGATTAATTGTTACTCTTCGATTGTGGTTGATAAAGTCATTACGAAAGGAAACATGAGTTGTTATTCTCTTAATTTGCCTTGTATAAAATTCTCGAATTGGTGCAAATCTATTTTGGTGAATAAGGTAACAAAATTTGCCAAATTTTTTTTCAATTTATATTCGTGCCTTAAATAGTTTATGTGGTTGTACATGAAGTTTGAGTTCCATTGGACAAAGGTTAACTCAACAATGGAGCTTCAACTACACTATGCCCCCGATGAGCGAAGGTTTGTTTTAAGTGGAAAAGGTAAAATCGACCCTTATTCTTTTGCTAATAAAGGTAAGATGCTTGAAACTTTTGAAACACTTCTGTACTCCTCGGATAGTGACAGAGATCGTGTTGATGATTTAATTTTTGTAAAACATTTAGATCGAAATGTGTTTGACTGTCCTATTTTATTTATTGATGATCTATCTGTTTTGATGGTTGATGAAAAGATTCTTGTTTTTGATAATGCATGTGTGAGTGAATCTATAAACCGTCGATTAATGCATGGTATGATTGTGCAACTCTGTGAACCGTGTGAATCTTTTCAAATACCTGCTTGTGACGATTATGTTTACCATTTGATTTATTACTCGCAATTTATTCATGGTTTGTGGAAACAATTTGAGACGACTGAATGCCTTAAAACATGTCCATCTTTGTTTCGAATATTTGACGAGGCATTGGCGAGTAAATTAGTTTGTTTGCATGGTAATCTGAATCTGTCAATTCGCATGCGTTATACTTGTTTTGTTATGCTTATGATTGGGCTACAAGTTTGTTTGCATTGGTATTTACTAACTCATGGCTATTCTTTTCAGTGGATTCAATTTCCATTAGTCCCATTCGATCGAGGAAAGTCGAGTCCATTTGATTTTTCAGATTCGATGACGAATCTTTTTAAGGAAGGGGGGAATGATACGAGTCACAAAGGCCCAACCCAAGCCCAAACAAGAAGACAAACCATGCTTACTTGAAAATCAGGCCAAATTGTCAAAATCACCCAATTTGTAAAGTTTTATTTTTTTAAATACTTAGTTTAAATTTTTATGTAAATATTCAGTCAAGAGGCCTAATTAAAAGCCCTTGGCCGAATTTCCATTTAAAATTAAAATAATTAGGAGTTTTTTTAGTTTTAGTTTTCTAATTAGATTAGGAAAATATTTGAAAAGCCTATATAAAGGCTTGGCCAGCCAACTTGTTAGATACTTCTCAATTATATTAAAATTTCAGATTTGTTTAAGTACAGAATTCTCCTTGAGTTTTCTCTAAGAATTCTCTCTTGAGTTTTCTTTAGAAGTTGTTTTAACAATCGTTTGATTGTGGGAGCCATCTTCAGCCTTGTTCTTGCCATTGATATTCTTTGGAGGGGAAATTAGAGCTGTTTGAAGGGAGTTGTGAGATCTTTCGGGATTTCAAGGCTTCTTAGGACTTTCCTTTTATTTGCTTGCTGTCAATTTCTTTTCTTTATTTCTGCTTGTGCTGAATCTTTATGTAATTTATTTGTTGTTCTTATTGTGTTTCCAGCCTTTTTTCTATCTTAAAGAATCGGCCCAAAAATCCCCAATTTCTAGGGTTCTTGCTGATTCATCCATACTCTTTTGGGGTGAAATTAGGTTGCCAAAATTTGGGGAAAACTATCTTGGTATTCAATTGGACAGAATCACAATCTCCTTTAGGGTTTCAAGAACCCTTATTAACACTTATTTCTATTCTCAATTTGATTCTTTGCTGATTTGGGGATTTTATTTCAGATCTGGAAATTCAAAGTTCTAATCTTTTAATTTTTTGTTTCGTTTCAGATCTGATTATTTAGGGTTTTCGTAGGAGTTTCTCGTGACTTGGCAACTCGATCTTGGTCTGTGCGCATTCCTATATCATAAATACTTTAGGCGTATTACTTTAGACATAGAATTGAAATAATTAGTATTTAATTTTTTCTTTGAAAATGTAAGATAGGAAACTAAAAATTGATTGAAGACCTTAGGATACATAATTAACAACTATAGAATGAGGAACCATGGGGCTTAGCGTCAAGCTACCCAATTTGAGTCATTTTCTTTTCAAGAAATTGTGCCTAACCTTAAAACGAATGACATCGTGATTGCACCTATTTGTAAAGGAGAAAACTAGGAGGTTGGGTATGATGTAGTATCCCAAGCGGTGCTGGGAGTCAGAGAAAATGTTTTCGAGATTATGGTTGAGAGGACTAAGATGGAGAAAGAGACTAAACGTTTAGAGTGCAAAAGAAAGGAAAAGAATAAAGTTTGGAATAGGAAAAAAAGTCTACTTTCACTGGTCCGAATCCGTGACTGTTAAACTGGACCAGAGGAGACAGACCTCGACGAAAGGTTGTAGTAGTTACTATTGGAGAAAATGTTAGATCAGCTAGGGTTTTAATTTGTAGATATTGTAGTAAGCATCATCCATTAGAGTTTTTGTTAAAATTGGGAATTCAGATAAATGAATTTGTTAGTAATGTTTCTATAATTAGATCTACAAGATATATGTTGGGAATTTAAGGAGATGCATTGTTTGGAATTGTGTTAGAATCAAAGTTGTGCAGTGAAAGCTTGGTGGCCTGGTTTGATGGAAAAGGGGTAACAAATTTTGTAACTAATAAAATTTCAAGGACAAAATTTCTTTAAGGAAAGGAGAATTGTAACATCCCAAAAATCGAATGTTAGTAGAATTGGGTTTGTAAATCAAGAGAGAGTGGTCATGCCTTAATTTTTAAGATTATCTATGTGTTTTTGGGAATAAATGAGGTATTTGTTTGTTGGTTAAGTGTTAGTGAAACGTTCCTTGAAACCTAAGTTCAAATCCCTTCTCTTCTCTCTCACCATTTTTATTATTTTGCAAATTTTGCATTAAACCCTAGCATGTGACATGCCTTGTTTTCAAAATAAATATTGCAAAATTATTTCAAGAATGAGGAAAAATCCCACTGGTTAAAAGAAAAATGAGAAAGAATGGAAATTAAAGAAGGTCCCAAGTTCAAATCCCTTTTCTTGCGAAATAATTAAATTTTGCAAAATCCCTTATTTTTTTAATGTGTGTGCCATCAATACCCTTGAACCCTTAGTATAAATATAACTTTTTTATTGTATTTTTCAGACTTTAATTCAACTTTTACCTACCCTAGCCGTTCACCCTCTTCCGCTCCTCTTTTCTCTTCAATTTTCTTTCTTTCTCCTATTGTTGTCGTCGCCTACAGCTAGTTTTACCATCTCTTTCCTTTTTTTTCTTTTTGCCACAAGATTTGTTAACATATTGTCCACCACAACGTTTATCTAGCAATTTACTATCACATTTTTGAGCTTCGTAGATCTATTGTAAAAACATCAATTTAGCTTTCAACTTAGCTAAGATTGAGCAATCACTAGATAATGACAGTCGTGTATTCATCTCTCACAGAGCAAACAAGGACTTCCTACTCAAATCATCAGCAAATATGTTTGCTTTTCCCGGATGATAATTGTAACACCCCGAACCCGAGACCGACACCGGAGTCAGACACGAGATGTTAACAAACTTTGAAAAATTTTTCCAGACACTGCCCAGTCTGAGTACTAGTCGCTTCAAAAATCATATCTTGAGTTTCACAACTCGAAAATCAGTTTTGTGATTTTTCCGTGAAACTAGACTCATGTCCCCACCTATGTATTTTTTCCTAGAATTTTTGGTCGGGCCAATTAGTACAGTTTATTAGTCAAAGTCTCCCATGTTACAGGGGTCGACTACACTGACCTTTTCCCATTACGACTTGGATATCTCTCTGCACAGAGCTTCAATACTGATGCCGTTTGTTTCTATGGAAACTAGACTCAGAGAGGAATCCATACATATATGGTATGACCCCTAATTATCTCTGGTCAATTTATAGTGAATTTCCAAAGGCGGAACAGGGAATCCAGAAACTGTTCTGGCCCTGTTCCACAAGAACCCGAATATCTCTTACTGTACTGTTCATATGATTGTTTCGTTACTTTCATATGAAAGTATATTCATCAAGGTTCGATTACATAATTTATTCACTATTTAATTCCACTCCTACGAATTCTTGTGATTTTTCCAATCCACACCACTGCTGCTATCAGCCTCTGTTTTCAAAGTAAACCATACCTATTTTGGGGTTTCATGGACCAACTAGGGCCTTGTCATACATAAGCCCACATATGATCATACTTAGCCATTCCAGTGGCTGATCATTTGCTCAACACTTCCATTCCAACTATAGTTACATCATGAAACCATCTATACATTCATAAACACGAATGGTCTAATGCCATACTCCACTTCTACAAGCCATTTTCGCATGGCTGTACACTTATACATTTCATAAAGTACTCGAAAAACAACAATGGGTAGTCCTATACATGCCATATCAAGATTCAACCAAAATTGTACCCAAAAGAGCCTTTGATAGTGTGGGCGACTTCGACTTCAAGATCCCGAGTCCGATAGCTGGAGAACCAAAAATCTATAAAACAGAGGAGCAGTGTAACGAGTAAGCAATTTATGCTTAGTAAGTTTTGAGCAAGGAATTCCAGCATAAACAAAGAATAACACACATTTAGCTAAATGGAATATTTCATAATACGCAATTTACCGATATCAAACTTGCTTCACAACATTAACAACCCTTATGTACATACACAATAGACTAACTTAGCCGAAGGCCGGTAGCTCGTTTATCAACTGAGCGAACATTTATTTGTAAGGGCTCGATTAAATTCAACACATACGTAACATATCCCCATATTGGGATGTTTTTCGAGTATTCGCTGGAATTTTACAGCAAGCTCATTCATTACCAAATCACGTACCTTCGGGATTTAACCGGATATAGCTCCTCGTTCAAATGACTTCGGGACATAGCCCGGTTTTAGTAACTCACACAATGCCTTCGGGACATAACCCGGATTTAATAACTCGCACGAATGCCTTCGGGACTTAACCCGGATTTAGTATCTCGCACAAAGGCCTTCGGATCTTAGTCCGGATATATTCACTTAGCACAAAGCCTTCGGGACTTAGCCCGGACAGCATTCAATTAATCATGCACATCTAACAATAATTCATGGCACATTCATATTTCATTTTCATTTGCGAAACTCAAACACAAGGCACATATCGTCCTTGCACATTCGGCTCAATAGCAACACATAGAGCATGATTTAATCACATCGTAATTTAAGCTCTCTTACTCAAGAACTTACCTCGGGTGTTGTCGAACGATTCCGCTAGCTATTCAACCACTTTTTCCTTCCCTTTATCGGATTTATTTCCCCTTTGCTCTTGAGCTTAATTAAACAAATAAATTGATTTCATCATTTAGGCATCAAAAAGATGAACACAAGGCACTTAGCCCATATTTATACATTAGACATCAAAGTCTCATACATGCAAAAATCATGCATCAACACAACATATTAGCTAATTTCTTTCCCCTTGGCCGAATATGCATGTCTATTTTTGGGGTCGATCTCAACACTTAATACACACATATACACACACTAGTAAAGCATCCTCCCCCTTTCCATCGATTTAACACATGCATTGCTCATCAACATGCAAAGTTACATTCGGCCTTAGCACACATCTTGCTAGCCGATTCTTCTCCATTTAGCAACCAATGCACATATGTGCTCACACAAAAATGCTAAAAAGGAGGTTCAAGAATCATCAAGCCATCATCACATGCATCATTAACAAGCTTCATATTTTGCATGCAATGGCATTAACACAACCTCCACCTAGGCCGAATCTTAACTCATCCTCATGCCTCATCACCACAACATCAAACACCAACCAAGAATGATGCATCCATGGTCAAGTGCCAATTCCATCACATAGCAAGATTTAGACCATGGGCCAAGTAGAACTCAAGCTAACAACTAAAACATGCATGCATCTCATGGAACATCATCAAACATACCTTAGCCTAGCTACATGCATGGCCGAATCTCTTCACCTTTCTTCTTCTTTCCTCCTTAAAATTTTTGGCCAAGGATGAACCAAAGGATGAGAAAATTTTCTTTGTTTTTCTTTCTAGTTTCGGCAAGCATGAAGATGAGAAAAGGATGAACAAAATTCTCTCCTTTCTTTTCTTTAGCTCACGGCAATGGGGGGGACAAACAACTACACACACATTTTTTTTTTGTATTTACCATACTCCTTTTTATTATTTATTTGTTTTATCCCAACATTTTATGACACAAATTAACATATCTTATTTGTGCCATACTCATGCCATAATTTCCATAAAATAAATTGCACAATTGTTCATCATGCCCATCATGGCCGGCCACTACTAGTAGGGGGAATTTGACATGCAAGTCCCCCCTTTGTCCACATGCACTAATAGGTCCTCACACATTGACCTATCACATTTTAGAATTTTCTCACATAAGTCCTATTAACTAAATTCACATGAAACAACCAAATTGAAACTTGAAATTTTCACACATTCATAATTACATATTCTAGACAATAAGTATCACATTCAAACATTTTGGTGACTCGGTTTAGCGGTCCCGAAACCACTTCCCGACTAGGGTCAACTTTGGGCTGTCACAACTCTCCCCCACTTAAGAAATTTTCGTCCCCAAAAATCTTATCGGTAAATAGGTTTGGGTATCGTTCTTTCATCGAGCTCTCGGTCTCCCAAGTAGCTTCCTCGATCCCGTGTTTGAGCCATAACACCTTTACTAGCGGAACTCTTTTGTTTCGCAACTCCTTCACTTCACGAGCTAGGATACGCATCGGTTCTTCTTCATAGCTCATGTCGACTTGAATTTAAACCTCTGATGGGCTAATTATGTGCGATGGATCGGATCGATAGCGTCGAAGCATCGAAACATGAAAGACGTCATGAATCTTTTCAAGCTCCGGGGGCAAAATCAATCTATACGCAACCGGACCAACTCGTTCGGAGATTTCGTACGGCCCAATGAATCTTGGGCTCAACTTGCCCTTACGGCCGAACCTGAGTATCTTTTTCCAAGGTGAAACCTTAAGGAACACTTTGTCTCCCACCTGATACTCGATGTCTTTTCGTTTCAAATCTGCGTACGACTTCTGACGATCCGTGGCTACCTTTAGACTTTCACGGATTACCTTTACTTTCTGTTCAGCATCTTTAATCAAATCAACTCCGAAAATTTTACTTTCACCGAGCTCGGTCCAAAACAATGGTGTACGGCATTTACGACCGTACAAAGCCTCGTAAGGTGCCATCTTAATACTTGATTGAAAACTATTGTTGTAAGCGAATTCAATCAAAGGTAAATACCGTTCCCATGAACTACTGAACTCGAGGATGCAACATCTCAACATATCCTCAAGTATCTGAATTATCCACTCGGATTGACCATCAGTTTGGGGGTGAAAAGCAGTGCTAAAATGCAGCTTGGTACCCAGAGCTTCTTGCAATTTCTTCCAAAATCGTGAGGTGAATCTCGGATCTCTATCCGACACGATAGAAACAGGTACCCCGTGTAATCTCACAATTTGATAAACGTACAATTCAGCTAGTTTATCCAATGAAAAATCCGTACGTACGGGGATGAAATGAGCCGACTTAGTCAGTCTATCAACAATAACCCATATCACATCCTTCTTACTTGCTGACAAGGGCAGTCCGGACACAAAGTCCATTGTGACTCGATCCCATTTCCACTCGAGTATCATGATCGGCTGGAGTAATCCTGAAGGCACTTGATGTTCCGCTTTCACTTGTTGACATATTAAACATCTCGAAACAAAGTCGGAGATGTCCCGTTTCATACCATGCCACCAAAATTGACGTTTCAAATCGTTGTACATTTTCGTACTCCCCGGGTGAATTGACATTCGGCTACAATGGGCTTCGTTCAGAATCATCGAAATGAGTTCCGAATTCCTTGGAACACACAAACGATTTCTGAACCTCAAACAATCATCATCATCAATTTGAAACTCCGATTCCTCGTTCGGAAAACACTTAGCCCGTTTTGCAACCAATTCATCATCGACTTTCTGAGCTTCACGAATTTGGTGAGTCAATAATGGTTTAGCTTTTAATTCAGCTACTAACACACTGTCTGGTAGAATAGACAAATGCACGTTCATCGCTCGTAAAGCAAACAATGACTTCCGGCTTAAGGCGTCCGCAACCACGTTAGCCTTTCCCGGGTGGTAATCAATGACAAGCTCGTAATCTTTCAACAACTCAAGCCAACGTCTTTGTCGCAGATTCAAGTCTCGTTGAGTCATCAATATTTGAGACTTTTGTGATCCGAAAATACATGGCACTTCTCACCAAACAGATAATGTCGCCATATTTTTAAAGCAAACACGATGGCAGCTAGTTCGAGATCATGGGTCGGATAATTCCTCTCGTGTGGCTTCAATTGTCTCGACGCATAGGCCACGACTCGACCTTCTTGCATCAATACGCAACCCAACCCAAGTAGGGATGCGTCACTATAAATGACAAACTCTTTACCTGATTCGGGTTGCACCAAAATTGGAGCTTCAGTCAAATGAGTTTTCAGTTGGTCGAAACTTTTCTGACATTTCTCCGTCCACTCGAACTTAACATCCTTTTGAAGTAGCTTCGTCATTGGTGTGGCTATCATCGAGAAACCTTTCACAAATCGTCGGTAATAACCGGCGAGCCCCAAAAAGCTCCGAACTTCAGTAACATTTCTCAGAGGTTTCCAGTCAAGTATGGCTGAAATTTTGTTCGGGTCAACTCGAATACCCGACGCGGATACCACATGACCCAAGAAGCTAACCTCTCTTAACCAGAACTCACACTTACTGAACTTAGCATATAACTGCTTATCCCGCAAAATTTGCAGCACTAGCCTCAGATGCTCAGCATGTTCGGTCTCATCTCTTGAATAGACCAAAATGTCATCAATGAACACCACTACGAACCGATCCAAATACGGTCTGAAGATCCGATTCATCAAATCCATAAATACTGCAGGGGCATTAGTGAGCCCAAACGGCATCACTAAGAATTCGTAGTGACCATATCTCGTTCTGAAGGCAGTTTTGGGAATATCTGAACCTCGAATTCGCAACTGATAATAGCCCGATCTCAAATCTATTTTTGAGAACACTGAGGCTCCCTTCAGTTGGTCGAACAAATCATCGATGCGCGGCAACGGATATTTGTTCTTTATCGTCACTTTATTCAGCTGACGATAGTCAATGCACAACCTCATGGTTCCGTCCTTCTTTTTCACGAACAATACTGGTGCACCCCAAGGTGAGAAACTTGGTCGAGCGAAACCTCTATCCGTCAGTTCTTGCAACTGAGCTTTCAACTCCTTTAACTCGGTTGGTGCCATACGATACGGAGCTATCGAAATCGGCGTAGTCCCAGGTACAAGCTCAATACCAAACTCTACCTCCCGAACAGGTGGTAAACCCGGTAATTCTTCCGGAAAAACATCCGGGTATTCACAAACCACCGGCACAGATTCGGGTTTCTTTTCTAATTCTTTGTCATCAAGTACATACGCAAGGTATGCTTCACACCCTTTTCTTACATATTTCCGTGCCAACATTGCTGATATTACAGCTGGCATCCCCTCCAAGTCCGCAGACTCAATTCGGACTACTTCGTTATTTGCGCACCTCAAATCAATAGTCTTGCTCTTGCAATTCACAATCGCATCATGCGCGGTCAACCAATCCAAACCAAGGATAACATCAAATTCATCAAACGGCAAAAGCATCAAGTCCGCCGGAAAACAGGAACCTCGAATTTCCAGGGGACATTTCTCACACACTTTGTCGACAAGCACGTAATGACCCAAGGGATTTGACACCCGAATTACAAACTCAGTAGACTCAATAGGTAAAGTCTTACTGGATGCTAAGGTTTCACATATGTAAGAATGAGTAGAACCGGGGTCAATCAAAGCAATTACATTAGTATCAAAGAGAGTGAATGTACCGGTAATAACATCAGGCGAAGAAGCATCCTCGCGGGCACGTATAGCATAAGCTCTAGCAGGCGCACGAGCTTCGGATCTGGTTATATCATCTCTAGATCCTCTCTGACCACCACTAGCATTGCCCGTATTTCCAGATGGTCTACCTCGAGCAGTGGTAGCACCCGGTTTCCCACTCTGATTTTCATTCTGTTCCAACAACCTCGGGCAATCTTTAATGAAGTGGTCAACTGATCCGCACTTGTAACAGGAGCGGTCAGGGAATCTACAACTCCCCGAATGCCATTTACCGCAATATCGACATTTCGTTCTATCTCGACGTTCATTCCAAACACTGGCGACCGAAGTGCCTCGTGTACCCACAGGGGGTCGATCACGATCTCGTCTAAAAAGGCCCGAAGTGCCTCTAAACTGGCCCGCATCATCTCGAAATCTCTTCGATGTCTGTTGAAGAGACCTTCCCGAGGATCTTTTATGAAACTCTCCAGTTCCCTCATCAACTCTTTGCTTTTCTTTTCTAAGCTCTTCGGCTTTACAAGCTCGTTCAACAAGTACCACGAACTCTCGTATTTCAAGAACGCCAACGAACATTTTTATATCTTCATTCAGCCCATCCTCGAAGCGTTTACACATAATAGCTTCGGACGAAACACATTCCCGAGCGTATTTGCTAAGTCTAACAAATTTTCGCTCGTAATCAGTAACCGACATGGAGCCTTGCTTAAGCTCAAGAAATTCCTTCCGTTTTTTATCAACAAATCTCTGACTGATATACTTTTTCCGAAACTCAGTTTGGAAAAACTCCCAAGTTACTTGCTCTCGGGGCACAACAGAAGTCAGAGTACTCCACCAATAGTAGGCAGAATCACGTAGCAAGGAGATAGCACACTTTAGGCATTCATCGGGTGTACAAGATAGCTCATCGAGTACCCGGATAGTGTTGTCCAGCCAAAATTCAGCTTGCTCGGCATCATCGCTATCCATAGCCTTAAATTCAGTAGCCCCATGTTTTCGGATTCTGTCAACTGGGGGCTTATTTGACCTTATTTGGTCCGTTACCGGTGGTATTGTAGGTGCGGGGGTAGTATTTGTCGGGAATGGAGGTTGTGGAACAGCCATATTAGTTCGAATGTATTGGTTGAACCAATCATTCATCACGCTATAGAATGCTTGTCTAGCTTCATCATTCGGATTACTAGCAATAGGTTGAGAGTCTACCGGCACTGTCCCTTGTGCGGGAGCAGGCGCTACACTCTCAAGATCATCAGCTACCTCTCGGTCACGATCGGGATCCATTACTATAAACACATTTACAATTGTCAGAAATCACCACACTATCAAGTAATCACATAAAATGGCATGTATAGCTAGACCCAACACATTACGGTAGTCCTAGAATCGACTAAACCGTAGCTCTGATACCAATTTAATGTAACACCCCGAACCCGAGACCGACACCGGAGTCAGACACGAGATGTTAACAAACTTTGAAAAATTTTTCCAGACACTGCCCAGTCTGAGTACTAGTCGCTTCAAAAATCATATCTTGAGTTTCACAACTCGAAAATCAGTTTTGTGATTTTTCCGTGAAACTAGACTCATGTCCCCACCTATGTATTTTTTCCTAGAATTTTTGGTCGGGCCAATTAGTACAGTTTATTAGTCAAAGTCTCCCATGTTACAGGGGTCGACTACACTGACCTTTTCCCATTACGACTTGGATATCTCTCTGCACAGAGCTTCAATACTGATGCCGTTTGTTTCTATGGAAACTAGACTCAGTGAGGAATCCATACATATATGGTATGACCCCTAATTATCTCTGGTCAATTTATAGTGAATTTCCAAAGGCGGAACAGGGAATCCAGAAACTGTTCTGGCCCTGTTCCACAAGAACCCGAATATCTCTTACTGTACTGTTCATATGATTGTTTCGTTACTTTCATATGAAAGTAGATTCATCAAGGTTCGATTACATAATTTATTCACTATTTAATTCCACTCCTACGAATTCTTGTGATTTTTCCAATCCACACCACTGCTGCTATCAGCCTCTGTTTTCAAAGTAAACCATACCTATTTTGGGGTTTCATGGACCAACTAGGGCCTTGTCATACATAAGCCCACATATGATCATACTTAGCCATTCCAGTGGCTGATCATTTGCTCAACACTTCCATTCCAACTATAGTTACATCATGAAACCATCTATACATTCATAAACACGAATGGTCTAATGCCATACTCCACTTCTACAAGCCATTTTCGCATGGCTGTACACTTATACATTTCATAAAGTACTCGAAAAACAACAATGGGTAGTCCTATACATGCCATATCAAGATTCAACCAAAATAGTACCCAAAAGAGCCTTTGATAGTGTGGGCAACTTCGACTTCAAGATCCCGAGTCCGATAGCTGGAGAACCAAAAATCTATAAAACAGAGGAGCAGTGTAACGAGTAAGCAATTTATGCTTAGTAAGTTTTGAGCAAGGAATTCCAGCATAAACAAAGAATAACACACATTTAGCTAAATGGAATATTTCATAATACGCAATTTACCGATATCAAACTTGCTTCACAACATTAACAACCCTTATGTACATACACAATAGACTAACTTAGCCGAAGGCCGGTAGCTCGTTTATCAACTGAGCGAACATTTATTTGTTAGGGCTCGATTAAATTCAACACATACGTAACATATCCCCATATTGGGATGTTTTTCGAGTATTCGCTGGAATTTTACAGCAAGCTCATTCATTACCAAATCACGTACCTTCGGGATTTAACCGGATATAGCTCCTCGTTCAAATGACTTCGGGACATAGCCCGGTTTTAGTAACTCACACAATGCCTTCGGGACATAACCCGGATTTAATAACTCGCACGAATGCCTTCGGGACTTAACCCGGATTTAGTATCTCGCACAAAGGCCTTCGGATCTTAGTCCGGATATATTCACTTAGCACAAAGCCTTCGGGACTTAGCCCGGACAGCATTCAATTAATCATGCACATCTAACAATAATTCATGGCACATTCATATTTCATTTTCATTTGCGAAACTCAAACACAAGGCACATATCGTCCTTGCACATTCGGCTCAATAGCAACACATAGAGCATGATTTAATCACATCGTAATTTAAGCTCTCTTACTCAAGAACTTACCTCGGGTGTTGTCGAACGATTCCGCTAGCTATTCAACCACTTTTTCCTTCCCTTTATCGGATTTATTTCCCCTTTGCTCTTGAGCTTAATTAAACAAATAAATTGATTTCATCATTTAGGCATCAAAAAGATGAACACAAGGCACTTAGCCCATATTTATACATTAGACATCAAAGTCTCATACATGCAAAAATCATGCATCAACACAACATATTAGCTAATTTCTTTCCCCTTGGCCGAATATGCATGTCTATTTTTGGGGTCGATCTCAACACTTAATACACACATATACACACACTAGTAAAGCATCCTCCCCCTTTTCATCGATTTAACACATGCATTGCTCATCAACATGCAAAGTTACATTCGGCCTTAGCACACATCTTGCTAGCCGATTCTTCTCCATTTAGCAACCAATGCACATATGTGCTCACACAAAAATGCTAAAAAGGAGGTTCAAGAATCATCAAGCCATCATCACATGCATCATTAACAAGCTTCATATTTTGCATGCAATGGCATTAACACAACCTCCACCTAGGCCGAATCTTAACTCATCCTCATGCCTCATCACCACAACATCAAACACCAACCAAGAATGATGCATCCATGGTCAAGTGCCAATTCCATCACATAGCAAGATTTAGACCATGGGCCAAGTAGAACTCAAGCTAACAACTAAAACATGCATGCATCTCATGGAACATCATCAAACATACCTTAGCCTAGCTACATGCATGGCCGAATCTCTTCACCTTTCTTCTTCTTTCCTCCTTAAAATTTTTGGCCAAGGATGAACCAAAGGATGAGAAAATTTTTCTTTGTTTTTCTTTCTAGTTTCGGCAAGCATGAAGATGAGAAAAGGATGAACAAAATTCTCTCCTTTCTTTTCTTTAGCTCACGGCAATGGGGGGGACAAACAACTACACACACATTTTTTTTTTGTATTTACCATACTCCTTTTTATTATTTTATTTGTTTTATCCCAACATTTTATGACACAAATTAACATATCTTATTTGTGCCATACTCATGCCATAATTTCCATAAAATAAATTGCACAATTGTTCATCATGCCCATCATGGCCGGCCACTACTAGTAGGGGGGAATTTGACATGCAAGTCCCCCCTTTGTCCACATGCACTAATAGGTCCTCACACATTGACCTATCACATTTTAGAATTTTCTCACATAAGTCCTATTAACTAAATTCACATGAAATCAACCAAATTGAAGCTTGAAATTTTCACACATTCATAATTACATATTCTAGACAATAAGTATCACATTCAAACATTTTGGTGACTCGGTTTAGCGGTCCCGAAACCACTTCCCGACTAGGGTCAACTTTGGGCTGTCACAATAATCAATTATCAACTCATAATCTTTCAACAGTTTGAGCCTTCGCCGCTGTCTTAGATTCAGTTCTTTCTGCTACATTAGATACTTTAAACTCTTCTGATCAATAAATATGTGACATTTTTCACCGAATAAATTATGTCGCAAAATTTTCAATGTGAACACCATAACTGCTAACTCTAAGTCATGTGTCGGATATTTCTTTTTGTGCGACTTTAACTATCTAGCAGTATAAGCTATCACTTTTCCTTCCTACATTAAAACACAACCTAAACCATTTAAGGATGCATCACTAAAAAGCACGAATTCTTTACCCGATTTAGGCTAAACCGAAACTAGTGCTTCGGTCAATAGTACTTTTAACTGATTGAAATTCTGCTGACATTTTTTAGACCATTCAAACTTCACATATTTCTATAATAGTCGCGTCATTGGTGTAGTTATCATTAAGAACCCTTTGTTGAGTCTTCAATAATAACAGCTAATCCTGGAAAACTTCTAACTTTAGATACGTTCTCAGTGGTTTCCAATCAACAAGTACAGAAATTTTACTCGGATCAACTCTGATGCCTTCAACTGACACTATATGTCCAAGAAAACTGACTTCTCAGAGCCAAAACTCAAATTTTCTAAATTTAGCAAACATTTGTTTATCTCATAGAGTTTGCAAAAAAAATTCTCAAATTCTCAAATGCTCAACATGTTCAGACTTGTTTCTAGAATAGACCAGAATGTCATCAATAAATACCACAACAAATCTATCTAGATACGGTCTAAAGATTTTGTTCATCAAATACATAAATACTGTAGGTGCATTAGTTAAACCAAACGGCATCACAAGAAATTCATAGTGTCCGTACCTGGTTCTTAATGTAGTTTTTGGTATATCTTAATCTTTAACTTGTAGCTGAAAATAACAAGAAGAAGATCAATATTCGAGAATACTGTGGCACCTTTCAACTAATTGAATAGATCGTCTATACGAGGCAGTGGATATTTTTTATTGATTGTAACTTTGTTGAGCTGACGGTAGTCTATACACAATCTTATCGAAACATCTTTTTTCTTAACAAACAGAACCGGTGCACCCCAAGGTGAAAAGCTGGGTTGAGCAAAACCCCTATCTATCAACTTTTGCAGTTGTGCTTTCAACTCTTTTAACTCGGTAGGAGCCATTCTATAAGGTACTATCAATATCGGTGATGTTCCCGATACAAGTTCTATAGCAAACTCAACCTCTCTGACCGGCAGTAATCCAGGTAACTCCTCTAGAAACACATCAGGATACTCACCAACCACTGACACTATTCAAGCTTCGATTCAAACACTTTAGTATCCAGTACATAAGCGAGTAAGCATTACAACCTTTTCTCACATATTTCTACGCTGACTTAGCTGATATAACAATAGGCAACCCACTCGAATTATCTAATTTAATACGAAGCGTCTCACCATTTTGACATTTTAATATGATAAACTTTTGTCTATAGTTTACCATAGCATCAGCAGAGTTAACCAATCCATAAAATCATGTCATATTCATCAAACGGTAACAACATCAAATCATCCAGAAAACTGTAACCCCAAGATATCAAAAGATAATTCTTAAAGACTTTATCAACTAGCACATACTGACCTAGGGGTTCGATACTTTAACCATGAATTCAGTGGACTCAAAAGGTAAATTTTTACTAAATACTAAATTCATACAAACATATGAATAGGTTGATCTCGGATCAATGAAAGCAGTTACATCAGCATCATAAATAGAAAAAGTACCAGTAATAACATATTGCGCAAAAGTCCCCTCACGCGCTTGAATAGCATAAGCCCTAGCTGGTGCCCATGCCTCGAATCTCACAGCGGAGTCTTTTGTCACACCACGGCTACCACTCACATTTCTAGGATTACGAGGTGGTCTACCTCTCGCAGCAGTATTGCTCGGCCTCATGGTCTGAGCTTTCTCTTTCTCAAATTTTTTTGAACAATCTTTAAGATAGTGGTCTAAGAAACCACACCTGAAACACGCTCCATTCTTCACTTGACACTCACCATAATGTGGTCTATTACATTGCTTACACTCGGGTCTGGCATATCTAACACTACCCACACTCGCTACAGATGTAGCCTGAGGTTTAGGACTAGAGCGTCAGGTACCTCTGTCTCTATTAGAATATCCCATAAAAGCAGTAGAACAGTTGCAATGTTCTTTTGATCTCTTTGCTACAGATTGATATGACGTTCCTGTCAATCTCTTTCTTGAATCTCAAGCTTCAAATTCAACATGTCTTTTCTCTTTACTTAGCTCCTCGACTTTATGTGCTCGGTCAACCAGTACAACGAATTCTTTCAACTCAAGAATTCCAACCAGAAGCTTTATGTCTTTGTTTAACCCATATTCGAATCTCTTACATAACAGTCTCGATCGAAATACACTCCCAAGCATATTTACTCAATCTAAGAAATTCTCGCTTGTACTCTGATATAGTCATATGGCCCTGTTTAAGCTCTAGAAATTCTTTACATTTCTGATCTAGAAACCTCTAACTGATATATTTCTTTTGGAACTCAGTTTGGAAAAATTCACAAGTGATCCGCTCTCTCGGCACAACAGAAGTCAATGTGTTCCACCACTGGTAAGCTGAATCTTTCAATAACGATACAGTGCATTTAATACACTCAGCCGGTGAACAAGATAACTCGTCAAAAACCCTAATTGTATTCTCTAACTAGAATTCAGCACTCTCAGGATCATGTTCAGCAGTAGCTTAGAATTCTTCAGCCTCGTACTTACAAATGTTATTAACAAGAGGCTTACTAATTCAATTTGTTCCATACCTTGAGGAATAACGAGAACCGATTGAGCAGCAGGAGGGAGTGGAGGTTGTTGAGCAGCCGGGGTCATTCATACAAACTCGGTGAACCACTTATTCATCATCTAGATGAAGACTTCTTTAGCCTCTCCCCCGGGTCCTCAGATATGATCCTCGTACCGCTCGAAGGTACTACGTGAATGAAGGCTTGAGTATTACTCTCTATTTCATCGGAATCAGCTTATTTGGATGTCATTGCTATATGAAAACATGTTTAAAACGGTCAAGAGATATCACACTATCACTGGTTATATAATGGCATGTATAGCTAGACTCGTACACACTATTTTCAGTTCAAGAATCGACTAAACCGTAGCTCTGATACCAATAAATGTAAAACCTTTAACCTGTATCAATCGTCGAAGCAGGGTTATAGAGGATTCCCAGAGCTTACGGATCAAACACACATAAATTTTAACATTTTAAAACATATCAATATTCATATAAAAAATCAAACAAAATCATTCATATTTGTCCCATATACGAGCCCTCGAGGCCCAAAATACGCATTAGAAACAAGTCAGGGCTAAATTAGAAAGTTAAAATTTTTTTCAGAAAACATTAAAATTTTAAAAGCTGTAAGGGTCACACGGTCGTGTGGCCAGGTTGTGTGACTCACACAGCCAAGAGACATAACCGTGTCATAGGCCGTGTGAACATTCAAAATAGGGACACATGACCGTGTCCCAGCCCGTGTCCATACCAGTGTAACTCACTGACTTAGGCCACACGGAAATGTAACCTCACACGTTTATGTGCCAGGCCGTGTGCTAGGCCGTCTAACAATCTGACTTACAACCCTTTGAAAGCTACAGGGGACATACAGCTAAGACACATGCCCGTATCTCTACCCGTGGGGATGAAAATCAAGCCTTAAACATGTATTATATCCACATACAACCAATATGCCCTTAGGCACTTGAAATGACAATTAAAAAATAAGTACCAATTCACAATCATTTAAGGCTTACACAAAATGCATATTCAAACCACCATTTTATCATTGATCATTCTACCATATCAAGTCATACCTCAACCATATAAGGCAACTTATATACACATCAAAATATATCATTTCACCAACACAAAGCCAAAATGCAAACCAACCAAATGGTCATATCCACAACCAAAACACATAGGCTAATATTAGCCAAAATAACCTATATATGCCATTACAACCAAATTTAAACCAACCAAAAGTACCAAATAAGCCGATGAATAGAGTGATATAGCTCCGACAAGCTTCGAGCCCGAACAAGCTTCCGATTCACTATAAAACATAAAAAAATACACAAAGTAAGCATTTAAGCTTAGTAAGTTTGTATAACATAAAATTCAACTTACCATTTATTCACATATTAGGTTAGTAAACAAAACATATCCCAACATATATTCGCCAAATGCCTAAGCACATATCCATCAACCATGTTAGTCATGTAAACACATATATAAACCAACCTATATACCATGTACTGTCATTTTTCATCTAATTCATACTTATACCTGTAATAGTTCGTATCGAACTCATGTAATATCGCATCAGAACATTGCCCGTTGAATCATTTAGAATATTGTTAGACACTCGGGATAGCTCACACATAGTGTGCTAAACTGTAATCCATCAATTCTTGTACATGTATGCTTCATACGAGCTATGAATCGATATGCTCTCACAAGCTGGAAACTGGTAGGCTCATACGAGCTAAGAATTGATAAGCTCTAATGACCTACAAATTGGTAAGCTTATACAAGCTGTGGTGTGTCCGTAATAAATGCAGGACAACAACCAAATCGGTAACCCTAATGACATGTCATTTGTATCCTATGAATTCCTAAGGTTCAAACGGGACTCGGTAATCATCGTATGTTGTCGGTTTTACGATTTGGTATTTATACATGACAATTATACAAATCACATACATATAATTCAATTACCACATATAAATACTCAATTTAATTACACAAACTTACCTCGACGAGTATATGTAGACACGGAGGCAATTAATTCGAGATTTTTCCTTTACCTCGATCTAACATAATAATGGTCTAATTACCATATAAGGACTTCCACTTTAAAGTTCTATATCTACTTAATACTTTTAGGTACTAGAACTCTAACCTTTGCACTTTACACGATTTAGTCATTTTTATCAAATTAAGCATGTAAACGGTAAAATTTCTTAACAAAATTTTTATACGGTAAGACTATCATGCTGTAGACCATAAAATAATAATAAAATAAATTCTTTGACTTTGAATTTATGGTCCTGAAACCACTATTATGATTTCAGTGAAAACGGGTTGTTACAAAACTCATCTTGTATCGGACCTTTGGAATAAGTACCTTCAATACATGGAACGATGAAAATGAGCAAGTGTACACAATCACAACATGTAATAAAGTGACAAGTAAATGTCGAGTTATCATACCCACAGGGACTGTAAAAAAGAATAAAAAATATTAATGTTAAAACACTTTGGTGATGGAAAATATTTTGGTTTAAAGATGATTAAAAACTAAGGGTTAAAAACTAAGTAAAAAAATTTTAAAATAAAAAGGTTCTAATGCACGATTTCAAATATGGTTTAATCAATATGATATAATTGTGTTGGATTCATTACATTCCTTTAACTTAGAATTAGTAAACTTATGTTTATACTGCTACGACAAATTCACTACAACTTGGTAATTTGCTAACTACTACTCATACATACTTATTAAATTAATCAATCTCTTAAACATTTTTCAATGTCAATCCAAGCGATTAATCAACCTTCACAAGCATATAAAAGATAAGTGAGGTAACAGAGTATTTCTACCTTGAAACAGTTTAATCACAATAATCTTTCAAGTTATGCAAGGCATATGTATCGCCGAATACAATGCTAAATTAACTTCAGGTACCTTAGAAGAATAAAATGCACTGATTAAGTATTGTGTCGATTAATTACAATTTCAATACGATTTAATAATTAATTCATTAGTTATCTAACAATTAATATTGCAAGAATAACTTAGGTATGATTTTACTTAATCAAGCATCTTACCGAGGCCTAAACAGCACAAACACAATTTCAATAATTCAAGTATGCAAAATATAATCAACCCAATACGGATTAAATTCAAGCTAGATTGATTAAAATAACCATTTAAATAGCATAAATATTCATAAACATGTTTTTCAAAACAACAACGAAATTTAACGAGATAGGGAACAAGAAGCAAATCCAGTGTTTATTCGTGGCTTGACTGATTTCTCCGTTCTTCGTTCTTCGTTGTCCTCTGCTATCGAGGTAGCTTATGCACACTTTAATTTCTGTTCAACAATAGCTGATAAGGACCTCTTTCCCAAGAGAAGAAATCGGCACTTGAACAAAAGGGAAAATGGGAAGGAAAAGTTGAAAGAAAGTGAGCGAGGAGAAGAGTGAATGAGAGTGTGAGGGATGGTTTGAATGATCAGCAAGGGGTGGCTTTATAGCTGATTGTGGCTGGTAAAAATAGAAAATTTCATCAGCCAAAGAGACCCCCTTGGCTGGCCCCACACATGGCAAAGTTGAGAGATTCAACTTTGCTAAAAATAGCTTGGGGCAAATCCATAAAGCCACATTTTTTGGAGGGGTTTGAATTCAAGGTTGAAATTTCTTCAAGGGCTTCTTTGCAAGCTTATTTAGTCAGCTAAAATTCTAATTTGGGTCAGCATATGGACAGTTCTGGGCAGCCCAATTGGTGGCTAGTTCGGTTCACTAGATTCGGTTCAACCAATGCGGTTCAACTGGGCCCTTTTTTTCATAATTAATTAATAATAATTTATTTAGCCCAAATTAAATTGGGAATAAATTAAAATTAATTATATATGAATTAACACACATTTTTGGACCATCTTAGGCTGGAAATAAATTTGCCTCGATGCTTCAAATTGCTTATTGGTTTTATTCTTCGAACATTGTCTGCTGAGCCAATTTTCGCCCTTTGTGTGAATCTGTCGAAAATAGTCAAAATTAATCAAAATTAACTATAAAATTAATTAAAATTCATCATGTTCATAATTTTAACATAATTTAATTATTTTTTTAATATTTAATTGTTTTTGGACAAGAATTTAACCAAAATAGCATGATTTTAAGTTAAAAATGGCATGTAAAAACACATAAATTTTTGTGTTTTCAATACACCAAATCATTTTTCTTTCACATTCTCTTTTGTACATCTAATTCTTTCGAGTACATATACGCTTTCTTTCTTCTCTTTTTTTGGAGCATATTACTATATGTACTAAAATTTTTGAGCATTTGATACTTCTTTTCAACTCCCCCAAAACTTATTTTTAGAGAATATTCATGATAGACTGAGAATTTTCAGATAATTATTAGACAAGTGATGGCTTAATATTGGAATGGTTCAAATAAAATCAGGTCAAATAATCTCAAAGTTCAGTTTCAATGGATAAATATTCGTTAAGGTTGGCTTGAAAGGCTCAAATGGTCCAAACAAAATTTTCTTAAGTCATTTTCAAAATTTCATGCTTCCTAGCTCTCCTAAGGAATTAAAAAATTTTATGGTTTGATTTTCACACTTTATTAAGAGTAACATTTATATCATAGTTCAAATAACATAGCAATTATTAAGATAATAAAACTTTATTTATACTAGAGTTTAGCATAATTAACAAAAATTCAAATTTTTGAACAAAATATAACTTAATCATAATTAGAAGAATAAAAATTTTATGGTTTGATTTACACACTTTATTAAGAGTAACATTTATGTCATAGTTCAGCTAACATAGCAATTATTGAGATATTAAAACTTTATTTATACTAGAGTTTAGCATAATTAAAAAAATTCAAATTTTGAACAAAATATAACTTAATCAAAATTATAAGAATAATGTATTATAAAAATAATAATTTCAATTTTTGGTCCCTCTACTTAAGATGAATAATGTCCCCATTATGAAAAACAATAGAGAAAACAAAAATATAGAAGTGAATAGATATTGTACACCAGGTAGGACCCTAAGAAAACGAGGTGAGTCAAGTTTGGTTGCTTAAATACCAAGCTGTTCCAAGGTAAATCTGTAACACCCCTAACCCGTATCAGTCGTCAGAATAGGGTTACGGAGCATTACCAGAGTTTACATTTCAGAACTTATCAAAAATATAAATCATTTACTTTACAACATTTATCATAGCAAATTCCATCAATAGCATACGTATTGTCCTTATAAGAGCTCTCGAGGCCCTAAAAACACTTTAGAAAAAAAATAGGACTAAATCCGACACATTTAGACTTTTTCAAAAAAAAGATAAAAATCTTCAAATTGCAGGGGTCACACGGCCGAGAGACATGCATGTCTCTTAGGCTGTAGGAAAATTTGAAATAGGGACACACGGCCATATCCTAGCTCGTGTCCACTGACTTGGGTCACACGACCAAGCCACACGCCCGTGTACCAGGCCATGTACCCTTCGAAATGGCCTTACACGCCCGTGTGTCAAGCAGTCTAACAACATGACTTGCAACCCTTTGAAAGCTACAAGGGACACACGACCGTGTCGCCTGACAAACGGCTGAGAGACAGACCCGTGTATCTGCCCGTATGGACGCAAAATAGGCCATTTCCAAGCCATTTTTCTCACCCAAACTCATACAACTTGCACAAGCCAATTGTACCTATAATCATGCATTTAAGACACATCTAATATATGCATATACAAGCTTATACATTATAGAAACTAACTATTCAAGCAATATGCCAATATGGCACCTCAAATCAACAATTAAACTTGCCCACCAATCTATCAAATTCAATCATCAATCAAACCACCAATTGAACAATTTCAATATCACATTTGCCATGATGTTCATATACCACATATATATATATGCACAACAAATACCATTTTGGCCATATTCACATCTATCATGCACCTTACCATTTTGAGCTAAAGCCAAACACATTCAAGCTACCAAATCTAACAATTAACCATATCATGAACTACCTCAATCCATACCAATCAACAATTCCTAATAGGCCATTTATAAACATTATTTCATTTCCATCATTTAACCACCACCACATCAAAATAACAATCACACATAATGCCATATCTTCATAATATCATACCAACTAGTTCTTCTTCCAAAATGGCATATATACAAGCTGCACATAATAGCCAATTTCATCAAACAAGACACCTATACATGCCATTATAACCAACACTCAGAATTATCAAAATCTACTGATATAGTCGATGGATAGTGTGAAGATCTCCGACGAGCTTCCAACCTGATTGAGCTTCTGATAATCAGTAGAGGAAAAAACCACTACATAAGCAATGAAAGCTGAGTAAGCTCGTATAAACCATAAGCATAAAATTACATTTCAAGAATAAAATTTATAGGTTAAATACAAGCCTCTACCAATGCTTCGAGATTTATTCAACCATAATTATCAACTCACAATTGAATAAGTTCATTAATGTCGCATAATTATTAATTATTCATAACATGATAGAATTTCATGAGACATAATATATAATCATCAACCTTTTTATAAAATTATATATCTTTCCATTTACTTTCTTTTCATTTCGTTCCCAATGCTTATCATAAGCCTAAACAACCTTATCAATTCCTGACTTAGTGTATTCATTCATAGCATAATCAATTTGCTCACATATAATACATCATTTATCACATTAAACCTTTTATAACATCATAATACACCCCAATTACGTACTTACCATTCATTTCCTTTTTCTTACCCGTTTCGTATGCATAGTACAAGCATAATCATAAACATCAATAATATCCACGAGCTTGGCATGAGCCCTAGCACATCTACAACACATGTTAGTTTATTTAAACATGATTTATATGAATTTGACATGGATAACCATTATACTTTAGTATGATTCAATTGGATTTATCATCCATCACAACATATCATGTATTTCCATGTATCACCATCCCATTAAGTTTTATATAAACATATCTTGGTTCTTATTGAACACTTACAATTTCATTTGCATACACATATGACATAAACAATACATTAACCATAGCCACAAGCTAGTGATTAAACACATAACTTAACAATATCATAAATTGTTAAGATATGGAACATAACATAGCATCAATTATATCATACCTTTCATAAACATAAATATTCATACTTTGATCATTGGTATAACATACCTTTCCATATTTGTCGTAGTGAAGTCAATCTAAACCTTACCAGAGCCCACACAAAATGCGCTAAGTGATGGTCGTAACCGTCCCTTTTCGTATTTGATGGTTGAAACCATCCCTTTTCATTAATCGATGGTCGTCACCATCCTTTTTCATAATCAATAGCCGAAGCTATCCCTTTTCATATTCGATAGTCGAAGCTATCCCTCTTCATATTTGATAGTCGTCACCATCCCTTTTCATAATCGATATCTGAAGCAATCCCTTTTCATATTCGATACCCGAAGCTATCCTTTTTCATACTCAATGATCGCTGATACACTATTGGATTTACATCGTTTCGTAACACGATAAATTGTATGACAACTTATATATATTGATTCACTTTTAATACAAAAAAACATATAATAACTTTCAATTTAACCAACATTATACATAATACAGTTCATACGAACTTACCTGGCTAATTTCTAGAAATGACAAAGTATAGGGGCATTTTGGTAATTTTTCATTCTCCTCGATTATCCACTCAATCTTGATCTAAATTAATAATTTTATTAAATATATTAATTTCGAAAGTATAAAATGTATTTTATGCAATTTAGTCATTTTTACCACAAATTGAGTATAGCCAAATGTTCATGGTATCCATAAAAGCCCATTTATGCAATAATTTCACATTAAATCTTTTTTCTTTTATTAATTTTACAATTTAGTCCCTAATTAGTAAATTCATCAAAAATCACTTAACAGAATACTTTTAATTATCAATAAACATTCAAAATTCATCATTTAACATAAAAAAATCACAAGATTCACCAATGACAACATTCAAAATCTTTAACAGTTTCAAAATCGAAAGTACGGGCTAGCTGGACCTAGTTGCATCGAGCTCAAAAACATAAAAATTATTGAAAACGGGGCTAAAACGGACTTACATCCATCGTCCAAAGCTAGGCCAAAGCTTCAAGCTTCTCCATTTCTTTCTTTCCATGGCCATTCGGTGTTAAAGAAGATGATGGCTTATGTTTTAATTTTAGTAACCTGTTCTTTATTCATTATTGTATCTTTATCATATAATAATAACATATAAAACATTATAATAAAAAGAAATTTAAGCATCCAACAGTCCAATTATCTTTAGGATGGATAATTTACTCAATAAGGCCACGCAATTATAATTCTTTAATCAATTAACACCTTTAAACTAATAGCGATTAACTTTTTTAACTTTTATGATTTAGTCCTTTTCGCTTAATTAACTATCGAAATGTTAAAATTTTTCAACGAAACTTTAATACCACCTTAATGACACTTCGTAAATATTTATAAAAATATTTACAACTTGGTTTATAAAAAAGAGATCCCGATACCCTATTTTTTAAAACCACTTGACCTTAAGGTCTTACCACTTGAACTTAGTAAATCGCTTATAAAACAAAAATCACTATATCAAAATCCTTTCCAAAGTCACAATTAACTCGTAAATATTGAATATAATATTTACAAACTTACTCCTCAGATTTGGTGGCCCCAAAACCACTGTTTCTGACACCACTAAAAAAATAGGTTGTTACAACTCTCCCCCTTACGAAAATTCCATCCTTGAAATTTCTCACTTGATACAAGCCATCAAGTCGAGTCTTTCTATCATCTTCTTAATAGTAATCCACATATAAACCATTTATAACTAACCCCAATCCAGAACTCGCATCAGAACTCATAATAAAACTTGATACTATATCTGAACTTAACTAACCATTTATAACTAAGTAATCGTGTATCGAATCATAGTCGAGAAACCCAGATTATCGAACTCTGACTGATGCTTCTAACATTTTACATTTGTAACTTTCAACTGATATTTGTTCCCTTTTCATGGAAATCATCAAACAATATCATTTAACACAAGCGCGAAACGACCGAGACGGCTTTAACCCATAATAACATTTCCAGATTAGAATTGATCTGATAGATATATTTTTGTATAATGTCTTTTAGAATATAAATTATTCATTCAGACTGTCCGTCTATTTACCCGTGAATGCGCAAAATTTATTCCCGAATTGAGAAATAAACTCGAATATAATAAACTTACCTAACTTTTCAAACTAATAACTCGATTCTGAATAACACAATTAAGTCGATCTATCAATCGAATAATAACATTTTAGAATAACTCTTTCTTTTTGTTGTCGAGATAATCCAGATATACCGTCTGTAATAATTCCTCAAAATACCAATCAAATATCTCTAAAAATTGCATTAACTCAAACGAAACATAACATCCTATTTTAACTCGTTGACATAATAACATCCTATTTTAACTCGTTGACATAAATCGAGATTACCTGAAGAATGAGAAGTAATATACAAGTTTGAGCTCGATCACCCACTATCTACACTTTTGCTGATGTTTACTCCTTCACGAAAGCTAGAAAGGGGATATATAATAAAGCTATGTCAATTATTAACATCGAAGCTTTGAACTATACAGGAGCCACAACCATCAGATGAAATAAAACTATAGTGCTATAATAAGACCGATGTTACAATCGAACAAATATAAAAATACTTCAACATCAATAATGCATTTCAAAAGAAAAGAGAATAACCAAATATAGTTCCAGTAACAACAGTGCAAAAACACAAGCTCTAAAAACCTGAGATCTGTATCACCGTGCTCCCATGATCGCACCAGGAATCATAATCGTAATAAATATAATTATCTCTGGCCAATGAATATCATTTACAGATGAACCCTGTTTGATAGATTAAACAATAAGAATAATAAGAAAACCAAGATAATGAAGTCCAAGATGTGAAGCTATACTAAATTTTTGAGAATACAACCCATATTGAATGATAAAGAGCTCGATGATTCCTCAAAGAAAATTCCGAAGAAAAACATCACTCATATGCATTGGAATCAGTTGTGACAGAGACAACATAATTTGCATATATATAAAGTACAACAACAACTAGTAGAAACAGAATAGTAGCATCATATGAGTTTTATCATCCAATTTTTTACCAAACTTAATGGAATAGAATGCTAAAGAAAGAAAAAGTAATGTCTATTAGAAATCAACCAGCCTAACAATATTTTTGTCTAACATTATGATTAGCTAACGTTCTCATACGATAAGAATCACATCAGACAATCAACAACTACATATACCTCTGTGGACAAAAGAACATATAAAATACTCAAAAGAGATCGCCGTAAGCTACTCAACTATAACCGCTGCATTTAGATATCTTGGCAATTCAAACATTATTCCACTGGCTACTACAGTCACCAACAATCCCACATTATCCCATTCACTAAAGAAATCAATTCAGCAGAAATTTTGGTTAATACGTTCTTTAAATACCATACTTGAATAAATTTTTGAGAATACAACCCATATTGAATGATAAAGAGCTCGATGATTCCTCAAAGAAAATCCCGAAGAAAAACATCACTCATATGCACTGGAATCAGTTGTGACAGAGACAACATAATTTGCATATATATAAAGTACAACAACAACCAGTAGAAACAAAATAGTAGCATCATATGAGTTTTATCATTCAATTTTTTACCAAACTTAATGGAATAGAATGCTAAAGAAAGACAAAGTAATGTTTATCAGAAATCAACCAGCCTAACAATATTTTTGTCTAACATTATGATTAGCTAACGTTCTCATACGATAAGAATCACATCAGAAAATCAACAACTACATATACCTCTGTGGACAAAAGAACATATAAAATACTCAAAAGAGATCGCCGTAAGCTACTCAACTATAACCGCTGCATTTAGATATCTTGGCAATTCAAACATTATTCCACTGGCTACTACAGTCACCAACAATCCCACATTATCCCATTCACTAAAGAAATCAATTCAGCAGAAATTTTGTTTAATACGTTCTTTAAATACCATACTTGAATAAATCGATTACTCGAGATTAACTTCTTCTTTAACAGTGACATTGCGTAATCCGAATGATCTTCAAAAAAATCTGGTATCTCTTCTAGAACTATTTTTACTTGTTAACCCATTCTCGGCTTTAACCGCATTATTATTCGTTCAGCCATTGAACTCTTCTGTTCCACACTTGTGAGCTTAATCAAGATAAATCTTGTAAATTCCGTTGTATAAGACTATATAGGTAAGGGGGTGAAGGTCGTAAAGCCTCTAAATTTGACTCTTATACATACACACATATAACATAACATTTATCATCAACATATATTATAAATCATTTATTCATACCTTTATGAGTCTCAACTCATCATAAGCAACTTTTTAATTAGATACTTGAGTATCACTTTCAGCATTAATTAGCTCAGTTGGAAAATATCTTTGTCTATATGCAAAACAAATCTCATCAGAGTCGGGAGATATCACACTATAACATGTTATATAATGGCATGTATTTCTAAACTTCACACATGCTACGTTCACTCCGAGAATTGACTAAACCATATCTCTGATACCAATAAATGTAACAACCCTAACCCGTATTCGTCATCGGAATAGAGTTACATAGCATTACAGAAGTTTACATTTTAGAACATGTCAAAAATATAAATCATTTACTTCACAACATTTATCATAGAAAATTCCATAGATAGCATACATATTGTCCCTTATAAGAGCCCTCGAGGCCCTAAAAACAAATTTGAAATGAATCGGGACTAAATCAGAAACATTTAGAATTTTTTAGAAAAATATGAAAATCTTCAAACTGTAGGGGTCACACAGCCGTGTGGCCAGGCCGTGTGACTCACACGGCCAAGAGACATGCCCGTGTCTCAAGCTTAATGGACATTCAAAATAGGAACACACAACCGTGTCCCAACCCGTGTCCATACTCATGTAACTCACTGGCTTGGGTCACATCACCAAGCCACACGCCCGTGTACTAGGCCGTGTATCCTTCGAAATGGCCTCACACGCCCGTGTGTCAAGCCGTGTAATAGCCTGACTTGCAACCCTTTAAAAGCTACAGGGGATACATAGCCGTGTGTCACACATGGCTGAGACACACGCCCATGGCTCTACCCGTGTGGACGAAAAATTGGCCATTTCCAAGCTATTTTTCTCACCCAAACTCATACCACCTGCACAAGCCAATTGTACCTATAATCATGCATTTTATACACATCTAATATGTGCATATACAAGCTTATACATTATAGAAACTAACCATTCAAGCAATATGCCAACATGGCACCTCAGTTACAACAATTAAACTTGCTTACCAATCTATCAATTTCAATCATCAATCAAACCACCAATTCAACAATTTCAATATCACATTTTCCATGATGTTCGTATACCACATATATATATATGCACAACAAATACCATTTTGGCATTTTCACATTTATCATGCACCTTACCATTTTGAGCTAAAGCCAAACACGTTCAAGCTACCAAATCTATCAATTAACCATATCATGAACTACCTCAATCCATACCAATCAACAATTCATAATAGGCCATTTATAAACATCATTTCATTTCCATCATTTAACCACCACCGCATCAAAATAACAACCAAACATAATGTCATATATTCATAATATCATACCAACTAGTTCTTCTAAAATGACATATATACAAGCTACACATAATAGCCAATTTCATCAAACAAGACACCTATACATGCCATTATAACCAAGACTCAAAATTATCAATATCTACTAATATAGCCGATGGATAGTGTGAAGGATCTCTGACAAGCTTCCAACCTGATCGAGCTTCTGATAATCTGTAAAGTAGAGGAAAAAACCACTACATAAGCAATGAATGCTTAGTAAGCTCGTATAAACCATAAGCATAAATTACATTTCAAGAATAAAATTTATAAGTTAAATACAAGCCTATACCAGTGCCTCAAGATTTCTCCATCCATAATTTTAAACTCACAATTGAATAAGTTCATTAATGTCGCATAGTTATTAACTATTCATAACATGATAGGATTTCATGCGTCATAATTTATAATCATCAACCTTTTTATAAAATTATATATCTTTTCATTTAGTTTATTTTAAGTTCATTCCCAATGCTTATCATAAGCCTAAACAACCTTATCAATTCCCGACTTTGTGTATTCTTTCATAACATAAGCAATTTGCTCACATATAATACATCATTTATCGCATTAAACCTTTAATAACATCATAATATATCACAATTATGTACTTATCGTTCATTTCCTTTTTCTTACAATCCCACTGAGTTTTATATGAACATGTCTTAGTTCTTATTGAAAACTTACCATTTCATTTGCATACACATATGACATAAACAATACATTAACTATAGCCACAAGCTAGTGATTAAACACATAACTTAACAATATCATCACATGTTAAGATATGAAACATAACATAGCTTCACTAATATCATACCTTTCATAAACATCAATATTCATACTTTGATCATTGGTATAACATACCTTTCCATATTTGTCATAGTGAAGTCAATTGGAGCCTTACCGGAGCTCACACAAATTTGCTAAACGATGGTTGTAACTATCCCTTTTCATATTCAATGGTTGAAGCCATCTCTTTTCATTAATCGATGGTCATCACCATCCCTTTTCATAATCGATAGTCGAAGCTATCCCTTTTTATATTCGATAGTCGAAGCTATCCCTCTTCATATTAGATGGTCGTCACCATCCCTTTCCATGGCTAATGGTCGTCACCATCCCTTTTCATAATCGATAGCCGAAGCTGTCCCTTTTTATATTCGATGATCACCGATAAACTGTTGGATTTACATCGTTTCATGCCACAATAAATTGTATAATAACTTAAATATATTGATTCGCTTTCAATGAAAAATCATATAATAACATTCAATTTAACCAACATTATACACAATACAGTTCATACGAACTTACCTTGCTAATTTGTAGAAATGAGAAAGTATAGGAGCATTTTTGTAATTTTCTATGCTCCTCAATTATCCACTCGATCTTGACCTAAATTAATAAAATTAATAATTTCATTACATTTATTAATTTTGAAAGTATCAAAATATATTTGATGCAATTTAGTCATTTTTTACATTTTTACAAAATTTCCCCCAAATTTTTACTTTTATTCAATTTAGTCCCTAAGCCAAAAACATGCAAATTAAATTTTTTTAACCAAAATTGAGCAGAGCTAAATGTTCACGATATCCATAATAGCCCATTTATGTGACAATTTCACATTAATTCTTTTTACTTTTATAAATTTTATAATTTAGTCCTTAATTAGTAAATTCATCAAAAATCACTTAACAAAATACTTTTAATTATCAATCAACATTCTAAATTCATCATTTAACATGAAAAAAATCACAAGGTTCCTCAATGGAAAATTCAAAATCTTTAATAGTTTCAAAATCGAAGGTACGGGCTAGCTAGAACTAATTGCAACGATCTCAAAAACATAAAAATTATTAAAAACGGGGCTAACACGGGCTTACATGCATCATCCAAAGCTAGGCCGAAGCTTGAAGCATTTCCATTTCTTTCTTTCTATGGCCATTCGGTGTTAAAGAAAATGATGGATTATGTTTTAATTTTATTAACCTTTTTTATTCATTATGTTATCTTTATCATATAACAATAACATATAAAACATTATAATAAAAAGAAATTTAGGCATCCAACCATCCCATTACCTTTAGGATGTATAATTTTCTCAACAAGGCTATCCAATTATAATTCTTTAATCAATTAACACTTTTAAACTAATAGCGATTGACTTTTTACGATTTAGTCCTTTTCGCTTAATTAATTATCGAAACGTTAAAAACTTTCAATGAAACTTTAATACCACCTTAATGACACTCTATAAATATTTATAAAAATATTTACTGTTTGGTTTATAGAAACAAGGTCCCGATATCTCATTTTCTAAAACCACTTGACCTTAAGGTCTTACCACTTGAACTTAATAAATCTCTTATAAAACAAAAATCACTATGTCAAGAACCTTTTCAAAGTAACAATTAACTCGTAAATATTAAATATAATATTTACGAACTTACTCGTCAGATTTGGTGGCCCTGAAACCACTTTCTCCAACACCACTGAAAAAACGGATTGTTACAAAATCCAATCCTAGACATGTACATTTCTATTGCCACACTTCTTATTTTGCAATTTGTCCAATTTTATTGACGATTTTCACCCCTTATTTTATTATGTGAGAACTAAAATCCTAATCTTAAAAATTTTAAATATCCTAAGAAATAAAATAAAATAAAATAAAGTAAAGATCCCCCATTTTTATTTATTTCCAGATCCCTTAGAATTCGACTTATCTTTTGCTCCATCGTCCTTGTTTCTGTTTAACTCGCCTCCTTCCCTTTTTAATATTGGACTCCATGTTTAAATATAAAATCTGGAAACTCTAGCACAAAAATAAATGGGTCATGAAATATTTTCGTAAAAGTGTTTCTCATTTAGTCATCCCATATTTTTGAATATCTCCAGTAAGCTTGTTACTACCACTGCATATGTTGCATCAGGTCCACCAACTTTGAAAGCTCATCACAAAGATCTAGGCAAGGAAAATGAGTTCTAAATGTTGATGTCACCATGTCAGGTTCGGTCATTAGTTCAGTTGGTTCTGCCTTATCAAGGATTTCAGCTGACTACATCGATTCGACTTATGTGTGATCTTCTTTTTCTTCTTCGGGATCCTTGCTTAATTTAACTCATTTCTGTGGAACAGAATCTCTGGCTACTCGGTAGAGGTACCAATCTGTGATTGTGCCTTAGCTATAACCCATCTTCTTTACGTTTGCAAAAATTTGAGCTTTTAAGCACAAAATTATTATCATAAAGGGAAAGTTTGCTGGACCAGAACGTCTAACGGCACAATTTTGAATTTTTCTCAGAATGATTTTTCCCACATCAATGGTCTTTGTTGTCATAATTGAGTATAGTAAGACCATTTGTTCTACCAAAATTGTAGTCCCATGTGAAATAGGCATAAGGCTGAACCGAATGAAATAAAACAATACCTTCACTAATGGTGTCAAATATTCTCTGTGACAAGTGTGAGTTTTCTACTTTGACACAATCCACTTAGATCCCGAAACTATAAGTTCTTCAAAAATTTCTTGCAAGTTTTTGGCCTCAATATTTTCTATTAAGGAAGAACATTTGTCGTCATCAAAATCAGGTAAATCAAAGAATTCATTAATAGTGCTTGAATTTATTGATACCTTAATTCCTCGGACAAAAACATTTGTTAATTCGCTTGAGGTCAAATTCACATAAAATTCACGAACTAACTCTTCATCTGCACTTGGTATTTTCTCACAAAACACTTCCCAATTTAAAGCTTCAGCAACTTGTCCAATGCTCGCCATGAAATTAGTATAATTGCTTTCTTTTTGTGTAAAACCTTTTTCTGGGAGCATTTGTTGATTGTTGAAAATGCTATCATATCTTGCTTTGGCTTCTTCACAGTGGAATTTGTTTTGTGATTCTTCAACTTGCACAGAGGCACGAGTTCTTTTGCAAGGCATAATTTAACCTGATCATCATATAACATGGAAACAAGTAATATTTTCCCAAAATTTAATTAGTATAAAATATTAACAATTCAATAAATTGAATAGCCAAAATTAAATCAAATTAAAATTTCGGGAAAGATTTTCTTACCACCTTTGTATAAAAACTAAAAACTCAATAAAATAAATAATATATGAAGCTAAAGATGTTGATTTAGGGTTGGTTGGAAGGTGATTGGTTGATGCCTTAGATGCTTGTGACAAGGTGGTGGCGTGCTGCAAAGGAAACAAGTAGGAGAGCGACTTCTATTTGTGAGGGCTATAGTGCATGCAAGGGAGCAACGACAATAGTAATGACACACAAGGGCTAAGATGCACGAGCGGTAGGGCATGAGCAAGGGCTAGTGCATGATTAGAAGAGCATACAAGGGAACAGTAGCACCAGTAGCGTGTAAGGTGGATGCGGGGTTGGTGCGAGTGCTGCGGAGCGTGCGAGCTGAGGGGGTTATATTGGTGTACACACAATTGGGTGCTTGGCTCGTCGATTACTGGTGATGCCAGATAAAGGTTGCGTTCAGGGAGTTTGGTGGATGGGAGGTGTTGAAGCCAACAGTGGAGAAAGTGTATGGGAAGGTGGAGTTGATGGTTTGGTAGATGATGTAAATGAGGGAGAAGGGTGGTGGCATTTAAAGTGACAAAAAGGAAAATTTAAATTCAAACTCTTAGAAGAAATAATAATAAAATACTATAACTCCTAATTACATCTAAAGAGAATAACAATTAATATATAATATAAAGTATATTAATATATTACTTGGTATTATCTTATTTATTAGAAAATAAAAACTCTTAAATAAAATATTAAATAATTCTAAATCTATGCAAAGTTGATAACAATTAATATATATTATATAAAATATAATTATATATTAGTTGTTATCTTATTTATTAAACAGAAATTAAAAACCTTTATTTTAGTTGTTTTTAATATATTTGCAGAAAAAGATAGTTAATTTTAATATTTACAAAAAGAATAGTCAATTTTTATAAATCATTCAATTAAGTCCCTGGACTTAAAGATAATTTGAAAATTGAGCTGCAAACTAAAATTTGGATTGAAATTGACCCTTTTATTTGACCAATTAAAAATTTATTTTGTCACTTAGGAATTTTTTTTGGAAGATTATGTTAAAATCAATTCCTAAGAAAGATTGGAGGGTTCGCAAGCAATCCCGTTTAAGTTCCAGTCTCCTAGACAGAATTTATTTTAACATCCTAATCCAGAAAATATAGCCTAATTCATTTATTTAAAAGAGAAAAAAAATTAAGTATCCAATAAAACTGCTCAATTTTATCCTCCCAGTAATGTTTCAAGCGTTGAGCATTAACTCAGAAATTACCTCATTTACCATGAAGTTCAACAACTCCATATGGGAAGACTTAATGAATAGTGAATGGACCAGACCAACGTAATTTTAACTTACAATGAAAGAATCTTAATCTGGAATTGAAATACAAGACTTGTTGACCTGCTTCGAATTTTCGAACTTGAATGTGCTTGTCATGCCATCTTTTTAATCTCTTTTTGAATAATTTGGCATTTCCATATGAGAACATTTGGAACTCTTCTAACTCGTTAAGTTGAAGCATCTGTTTCTCTTTAGCAAGCTTGAGATTCAAGTTGAATTGTTGGAGAGCCTAGTAAGTTTTATGTTCCAACTCCAAGGGCAAATGATAGGCTTTCCCAAAAACCAACCTATAGGGAGACATCCCTAAAGGTGTTTTGTATGTTGTCCTATAGGCCCATAAAGCGTCATCCAGTCTTTTGGATCAATCTCATCGGTTTGGACAAACTACCTTCTCGAGTGTACCTTTCATTTATTTTTTTACCAATTCAGCTTGCCCATTTGTCTACGGATGGTAAGTTGTGGCAACATTGTGCTTCACTCCGTGTCTATCGAGCAACCATTTCAACTATTTGTTCACAAAATGGGACCCCTCATCACTGATGATAGCCTTAGGAGTTTTGAACCTTGTGAACACATGTTTCTACAAAAACTTCATGATAACTTTGGCATCGTTCGATGGATATGCCTCAACCTCAACCTACTTAGATACGTAGTCTACTGCTATCAATATATACTTGTGACCAAAATGAGGAAGGAACGGACCAAGAAAGTCAATACCCCAAACATCAAGTAATTCTACCTCAATAATATTTGTTCGGAGCATATCATTTTTGTTGGTGACATTTCCAACCCTCTAGCATCGATTACAACATTTTACATAGGCATAAGCATCTTTGAATAATGTTGGCCAAAAGAATTTGGCTTGCAATACTTTGGTCGTAGTATGTGAACCTCCAAAGTGTCCTCCACTGAGAGTTGTGTGACAATGATATAAAATTTCATGAGCCTCATTTTCTACCACGCATCTCCTAAGCATTTGATCTTCGCACTTTTTAAATAGGTATGGCTCTTCCAAGAAATAGTACTTTACATCATGATGAAAATTTTTCTTTTATTGATACGTCTTATCAATTAGTTTCAAACCACAAGCTAAATAGTTAGCAAAATCATCAAACTAAGGGGTGTTATGGACATGATTTACCTCAAGTATGTGCTTGTCTGGAAATGTCTCATGGATGGGCACAAGAGATGAAGTTCCTTCTTGTGGCTCTAAACTGGATAAGTGATCTACTACTTGTTTTTCTACCCCTTTTCAATCTTGAATTTCTAGATTTAACTCTTAAAGTAGAAGTACCTATAGGATCAATCTCGGCTTAGCACCTTTCTTTGCAAGTAAGCATTTAATTGTTGAATGGTCCGTATAGATAATCACTTTGGTACCTACAAGATAAGATTGAAACTTGTCAAAAGCAAACACAATAGCACGCAATTCTTTCTTTATTACTATATAATTGAGTTTAACTCCCGTCAGAGTCTGACTTGCATAGTAGATGGGGTGAAAAAATTTGTTCCTTTGCTAGCCTATCATGACTCCTACCGTGAAGTCACTTGCACTACACATTAACTCAAATGGAAAATCCTAATTCGGTGTGACAATAATTAGTGCCAAAACTAACGATTCTTCAGACCATTAAAAGCTTTCAAACCTTTTTCCTCAAAGTTGAATGTTGTGTTCTTATCCAATAATTTGTATAAGGGTTTACCAATTTTGGAGAAGGCTTTGATGAATCTTCGATACAAACTAACATGTCCCAAAAAACTCCTAACACTCTTTATAGATTTTGGAGGTGGGAGTTTCTCTATAACATCTACCTTTGCTTTATCTACCTCGATTATATGTCTCGTTATTCGATGCCCCAAAACAATACCTTTTTGTACCATGAAATGACAATTTTCCCAACCAAGTACAAGGTTTGTTTCTTCGCACCACCTTAGTACCTTGGCTAAATTGACTAAGTAATAATCATACGTGTCTCCAAACACTGAAAAATTATCTATAAAAACTTCCAAATACTTTTCAACCATGTTAGTGAAAATAGCCATCATACATCTTTGAAATCTAGCAAGTGCATTACATAAACCAAATGGCATGCGTCTAAATGCAAATGTACCATACGGGTTGTGTTGATCTTTCAGTGCTACTGGAATCTGATTATACCCTAAGTACCCATCCAGAAAATAGTAATAGTCTTGCCCCGTAAGTCTATCCGGCATTTGATCCAAAAACAGTAAAGGAAAGTGATCTTTCCTAGTCTCATTGTTCAACTTTCGTAATCTATGCAAAGTTTCCATACTGTAACCATTTTGGCTGGTATTAGCTCGTTATTTTCATTCTCTATGATTGTAATACCTCCTTTCTTTGGCACGCACTAGACCGGATTTACCCATGAACTGTCTAAGATGAGGTAAATTATACTCGCATCTAACCATTTAATGATTTTTTTCTTTACCACGTCCTTCATAATGGGCTTCAGTCTCCATTGTCCATCAATCGTCCCTTTCTTGCCACCTTCTAGGATAATTTTATGCATGTACACAGATGAACTAATATCACGAATATCAACTATGGTCCATCTGATAGCCTTCTTGAATTGTTTTAGCATTAAAATAAGTTTCTCTTCTTGCTCTTCAGTTAACTCTGCTGAAACAATCACAGGAACAGTCGAAGCATTACCTAAATAAACAAATTTTAAGTGCAAAGGAGGTACCTTTAGTTCCAATTTAGGTGGCTCCTCGATTGACGATTTTGGTTGAACATAATATCTTCTTTCTAATTCCAAAGATTCAAAATGGGATTGCAAATTAAATCCCCTCTGGTAAGCTTCTAACAAAGCTAAGTATTCCTCCCCCTCTTCATCACTTGGAGGGTCTGACATCAAAAACTGTTGCAATGGGTCCTGAACAGAGTTGACTTCCAATCTACAGCTAAATCTTCTAACTCAGATACTGCAGAACACTCATTAATTGCATCGAGAAATCGTATAGATTTAAAAACATTTAACGTTACCTGATTGTCCTATACACGTATGGTGAGCTCCCCCTTCTACACATCAATAAGTGTAACACCCCGAACCCGAGACCGTCACCGGAGTCGAACACGAGGTGTTAACAGACTTTTTAAAAATTTTCCAGACACTGCCAATCTGCGTAATAGTCGCTTTAAAAATCATATCTTGAGTTTCACAACTCGAAAATCAGTTTCGTGATTTTTCCCTGAAACTAGACTCATATGCCCATCTACATATTTTTTTCTAGAATTTTTGGTCGGGCCAATTAGTACAGTTTATTAGTCAAAGTCTCCCATGTTACAGGGATCGACTACACTGACCCTTGCGCATTATGAATTGGATATCTCCCTGCACAGAGCTTCAATACTGATGTCGTTTGTTTCTATAGAAACTAGACTCAGAGAGGAATCTGTACATATATGGCATGACTCCTAATTATCTCTGGTTAATTTATAATAAATCTCCAAAGTCGGAACAGGGAATCCAGAAACCGTTCTGGCCCTGTCTCACGAGAACCTCAATAACTCTTAACATACTGTCCATATGATCGTTTCGTTACTTCCCTATGAAAATAGATTCATCAAGGATCGTTTACATAATTTATTCATTATTTAATTCCAATCCTACTATTTTTAGTGATTTTCCAAATCTACATCACTGCTGCTGCCAACATCTGCCTTTAAGGTAGACTTTACCTATTTAATAGTTTCCATGATTCAACTAGCCCCTTTAGCATGAATAGCACAAATTATGATAGTGATTAACCATTCCATACCAAATGATTATAACATTATGCTCAAACATATGTAAGCCATTTTCGCATGGCTATATACATTAACCAAAATATTCTTCCGCCACTAGTCTATTTTATACATGCCATAAGACAATCCAAAACATAGCAGTACCAAACCGTGGATAGTGATAGTGTGACTAGTTGCTGACGATCCCCGAGCCTGTAGCTTCGCAATGAGATCTATAAAACAGAGGAAACAGAGTAAACGGAGTAAGCATTACAATGCTTAGTAAGTTTTAAGCAGTGGCAATAGATAACAATCAAATTATAACATAGTTGTTCGTATTTTTATTTCACTCTTCCTTCGGGCATACCATCCCTTTTCCGAATACACACGTCTCATCATATACAATAGGCAGATAAACTTTCACATAAAAGTGAGCTCATGTGACATAGATATATCGTATGATTTCCCATCACCTCTCACACTGATCCGATATCACATAATCATAGGAGTAGTCTCATAGATTGCTCTCACATGCATCACATAACTACCTTATGATTTAGTGCAATCAAGCTCACATATAGACTTGGAGTACATACCTGTTTAACCTTTCGCATTGAATATATTTATAAGCAACTCTTATTACGAAGTCTTACCCGGACATAATCTCCACACGTAGTCATCGGGTCTTTAGAGCCCGGATATAGTACGAGCACGAAGCTTACGGACATTAATCAGTGATAATATTCTCGCATAAAGCCTGCGGGGTTTTAACCCGGATATAGTACTGACACAAATGCCCTTCGGGACTTATCACATTTATACACTTTCACATTCATCACATCGGCCATTAGGCCTTATCTCACATACACATGCTCACATTCATCACATTGGCCACTCGGCCTTATCACACATACACCTGTTCACTTTCATCACATTGGCCATTCGGCCTTATCACACATACACATGTTCACATTCATCACATTGGCCATTCGGCCTTATCACACATATACATGTTCACTTTCATCACATTGGCCATTCGGCCTTATCACACATACACATGTTCATTTTCATCACATTGGCCATTCGGCCCTATTCACACATATACACTTTCACATTTATTCAAGTAGACTTCACATACCACATATACTATTATGTACAGACTTGGGCTTGACCGAATCTACATCCATCACTTTCCAATGAATAATTCAATTTTACGCCATACTATCATTTCATATTCGAATACTCATAAGCTTACAATATCACGATTTAGAATTCAAGTATGGGTTTAATCAATAGCTTATGAGTAACTAAAACAAGTTTTATCCATGTTTACAACAAAATCACATATTCACTACGAGCTGTTTTCCTGAGCAATGGTCACTAAATTGTTTATAAATGGAGCTACAAAACTCCAAATCACTTGCCGTTAATTTTTCCTGAATATAGACTCGTATATCTTCCATCCCTGAAATTTCCAGAATTTTAGGTTGGGCCAATCAACACCAGATTTTTCTTAAGGTTTCCCCTGTTTCACTGTTTGACTAATCTGACCACTCTTCACTACGAATCAAATTTCTCATTATCAGAAATTCCTTTGTTTACACGGTTTCTTTTATAAGAAACTAGACTCATTAAGCTTTAATTTCATGTCTCATTCAGCCTCTAATTCAAATCCATGAATTTATGGTGATTTTCTGAATTCATGTTACTGCTGCTGTCCTGAGCAGGTTTATCACAATTTTACTCTTCTGACATATCCTTTCAGCACTTCATAATATCATATCCATTTGGCAACATATCATATCAATAACTTACCTATACTTCATAATAACCATTAGGCTATATGCATAAAGATTTACAATAGAGTTATGATTCTTTTAATATGTGCTTAACATATCATACTCAATCACATTATAGGCTTTAATACTTAAAACTTACCTCGATTGCTAATGTACGTCAATTCCGACTATTCGACCAATTTCTCTTTTTCCACGATCCGACTTTGTTTCCTTGAGTTCTTGAGCTAATGAACCAAATTTAAACTTATCACATCACTATTGTGTAAAACCACATTCGATTATATTATAATTCGGTTAGCAAGAAATACACTTATTCCTTATAACATTTAGCTTCGAGATCACCACCTCAATCATCTCAAGTACCAAACATGCATTAATACTCTCTTTAGTACAATTTCGTTACTTTAACTAAATACTAAACATATCCTTTTGCTTATCTATACACATCCGCATTTTAACTCATACCAATCATAACAAATAGCATAATATTTGTTAACATATAAAATTATGGTTGACATTACATCATTTACTTCCACTAACCATTTAAGCATAACCTAAGCGCATACATTACATTGACAAACCAAACCAAAATATCCAATACATAGTCAAACATATAATTGTTATTTCACTCCTTTTCGAACTAATTTATAAAATGCATTCTCAAAGCCATAGCATATCATACATGAAACTTACCAAAGATGAATTAATCATAAGCTATTTATAGTACCTTAACCAAACACAACAACTAACTTCACACATATTTTATCTATGCAAATACCAAAGCCGAATCAACTAAATATACTTATGAATATATATATATCATCATCGAAATCACCTAAGCTTAGACATCATTTCTTAATTCCAAGCAAGTTGCCGAATGCAACCTTACTAAATTTTCATGGATTCAAGTCATGGATTCAATATACCATTACCATGAAATCAACAACCAAAAATTCATAGACAATTTAAGAAAATCACATTACAAATCTCAAATTCAAGCAAAGACCATGGCCGATTATACTTCATCATTAACATATCTCATTTTCGAATCATATAATCAACATTTGTTCAAGACATCAAACCTCTTTAATTTCGGCTATTACTAATATAAACATTCACAAATCATATTCTTAGGAAGACCGATTTCTTTCCATAACACATTCATCATCAATACTTAGATGAAACAATCAAAATCCCTTCCTTTATACCCTAGCTGAATGCTCCAATCATCCATCAAAATTACAATTTTTAGCATGGGCTAAGTAAGAGCCATGATTATTTACCTAAAACAAGTTAAAATTTCACAATTTGACATAATATACTAACCTTTTTAATGACTCAAGTGACCAAAAATTCTTCCCCTCCTTTGTTTCTTCTATTCGGCCATGTTGAACAACAAAGAAAGGATTTTGTTTTTCCTCCCCTTTCACAAGTCACGGCAATGGGGAGTAAGGGGGAGACAACTTTGGTTTCTCCTCCCACTCACCTCATGTTTTATCATTCTTAATTCATTCTTTTATTTTCTAAACTCATAGTGCTAATAAAAGAATTCATATTATCCTCAATGACCCATCCATGGCCGGCCACTACTCATTCATAAGGGATATTTGACATGCAAACCCTTTATTCATATGACATGCACTAATTGAGCCTTATAGATTAACTATCACATTTTAAAAGTGTCACACATAAGTCCCATCGACTAAATTCACATGCAATTTACTAAATCAAAGCTTAAAACTTTCACACATTCATATTCACATATAATAGTCATAAAATATGACGGCTAATTATTTTTATGACTTGATTTTGTGGTCCTGAAACCACTTTTCGACTAGGGTCAAATTAGGGGTGTCACAACTCTCCCCCCTTAAGAAATTTTCGTCCCCGAAAATTTCTACCGATGCATAGTTTAGGATAACGTCTTCTTCTTGAATTATATCCACAAAGACATTAGCTCATTTCCAAAAGAAAAGTCAACTTCCACGTACCTGAACATTTAGTTCATTTAGCACATTCAATCATAGTTAACGTTACCCGTATACAGTCGAATAGGCATAAAGCCTAATAAAATACACTGGCATGTGATTTATTCTAGCGCATAACTCGTATATCCAAAATTATCAACATTCATCAAAAATTCTTTCAAACTTTCGAATGTCGAAACTTAACCAAAAGAATTTCTTGAACAAGATTAACAAAATAGTGTCCATTCAGCAATAGCACATATAGCTCTTACAATGCCATATCCTAGATATGGTCTTACATATTCTCACATATCGAGCCGATGCCATGTCCCAGACATGGTCTTACACACTATCTCAAATCAATGCCTTCGTCCCAAACGAGGTCTTACATGAATTCCACTTCACACACTTAGTGCCCACTAACCGATCTCGCACTCATAGTGCTTGGTTAAAGGAATTCGCACACACACAGTGCCTCTAATCATTCACATACATAGTGCTCTTATTCATTCATTAATACACATTGATATGACTTAACCAAGTCTATAAACATCATGTATGTACACTTTTAAACATATCATCTCATTTAAATTTGAATTCGTATAGTAATGAATACTTAAACTTTGCTCAAATTACCGGCACGAAGCCTACTAGGCACGAAGGCCCGAATACATGTCACCAGCATGATTGCTCTTCGGGACCTAGCCCGGATATAACACCAGCACGAATGCTCGTCGGAACTTAGTCTGGATATAACCACAAGCTCAATTGACTTCGGGTCTTAACCCGGGTATAGCAACTCGTACGAATGCCTTCGGGTCTTAGCCCGGATATATCAATTCGCACAAATGCCTTCGGGTCTTATCCCAGATATATCAATTCACACAAATGCCTTCAGGTCTTAGCCCGGATATATCAATTCGCACAAATGCCTTCGGGTCTTAACCCGGATATATCAATTCGCACAAATGCCTTCAGGTTTTAGCCCGGATATATCAATTCGCACAAATGCCTTCAGGTCTTAGCCCGGATATATCAATTCGCACAAATGCCTTCGGGTCTTAGCCCGGATATATCAATTCGCACAAATGCCTTCGGGTCTTAACCCGGATATATCAATTCGCACACATAGTGCTTAATAATCAACCACGCACACTTAGTGCCATGTACTTTAAACTCGCACACTTAGTGCCATGCATTTCAAGCCCGCACACTTAGTGCCAATCTCACAACCGTGAATACTTATTGCCCGCACACTTAGTGCCAATCTCGCAACCGTGAACACTTATTGCCCGCACACTTAGTGCCAATCTCGCAACCGTGAACACTGATTGCCCGCACACTTAGTGCCAATCTCGCAACCGTTAACACTGATTGCTGAAAACCAACCACTCTATACGCTTCACTGCCTTTTTACATTCGACAATTTCGTCTCTACTTACATATACACATATAGCAATACACATTAGTATATCATTTACATTACTTGAATACAAACACAACATGCTTATCGACCATTCAACTTCCAGTTCCATAGTCACATACAAAAATCACATTTATAGTCATAGCACTCTTTCAAAACTGCATCACTTATACCCTTATAATTCAATCCAAATCGAAATTCAAATACGAGTACATGATACGTACCTGATCAACTTAATAATTTAGGCATATTTAAATGAAGTTATATCGCAAATTCTCATAGTCAGAAGCTTGCTACAGCTCGATCGGGATCAAGATTCATTACAATACAGCAAACACATTTTAATAGCCAAAAATCATCACACTATCATTTTATCACTTTATGGCATGTATAAATAGACTCACGCGTGCTACGTTAGTCCTAGAATCGACTAAACCGTAGCTCTGATACCAATAAAATTGTAACACCCCGAACCCGAGACCGTCACCGGAGTCGAACACGAGGTGTTAACAGACTTTTTAAAAATTTTCCAGACACTGCCAATCTGCGTAATAGTCGCTTTAAAAATCATATCTTGAGTTTCACAACTCGAAAATCAGTTTCGCGATTTTTCCCTGAAACTAGACTCATATGCCCATCTACATATTTTTTTCTAGAATTTTTGGTTGGCCCAATTAGTACAGTTTATTAGTCAAAGTCTCCCATGTTACAGGGATCGACTACACTGACCCTTGCGCATTACGAATTGTATATCTCCCTGCACAGAGCTTCAATACTGATGTCGTTTGTTTATATAGAAACTAGACTCAGAGAGGAATCTGTACATATATGGCATGACTCCTAATTATCTCTGGTTAATTTATAATAAATCTCGTTAATTTATAATAAATCTCCAAAGTCGGAACAGGGAATCCAGAAACCGTTCTGGCCCTGTCTCACGAGAACCTCAATAACTCTTAACATACTGTCCATATGATCGTTTCGTTACTTCCCTATGAAAATAGATTCATCAAGGATCGTTTACATAATTTATTCATTATTTAATTCCAATCCTACTATTTTTAGTGATTTTCCAAATCTACATCACTGCTGCTGCCAACATCTGCCTTTAAGGTAGACTTTACCTATTTAATAGTTTCCATGATTCAACTAGCCCCTTTAGCATGAATAGCACAAATTATGATAGTGATTAACCATTCCATACCAAATGATTATAACATTATGCTCAAACATATGTAAGCCATTTTCGCATGGCTATATACATTAACCAAAATATTCTTCCGCCACTAGTCTATTTTATACATGCCATAAGACAATCCAAAACATAGCAGTACCAAACCGTGGATAGTGATAGTGTGACTAGTTGCTGACGATCCCCGAGCCTGTAGCTTCGCAATGAGATCTATAAAACAGAGGAAACAGAGTAAACGGAGTAAGCATTACAATGCTTAGTAAGTTTTAAGCAGTGGCAATAGATAACAATCAAATTATAACATAGTTGTTCGTATTTTTATTTCACTCTTCCTTCGGGCATACCATCCCTTTTCCGAATATGCACGTCTCATCATATACAATAGGCAGATAAACTTTCACATAAAAGTGAGCTCATGTGACATAGATATATCGTATGATTTCCCATCACCTCTCACACTGATCCGATATCACATAATCATAGGAGTAGTCTCATAGATTGCTCTCACATGCATCACATAACTACCTTATGATTTAGTGCAATCAAGCTCACATATAGACTTGGAGTACATACCTGTTTAACCTTTCGCATTGAATATATTTATAAGCAACTCTTATTACGAAGTCTTACCCGGACATAATCTCCACACGTAGTCATCGGGTCTTTAGAGAAAGGATATAGTACGAGCACGAAGCTTACGGACATTAATCAGTGATAATATTCTCGCATAAAGCCTGCGGGGTTTTAACCCGGATATAGTACTGACACAAATGCCCTTCGGGACTTATCACATTTATACACTTTCACATTCATCACATCGGCCATTAGGCCTTATCTCACATACACATGCTCACATTCATCACATTGGCCACTCGGCCTTATCACACATACACCTGTTCACTTTCATCACATTGGCCATTCGGCCTTATCACACATACACATGTTCACATTCATCACATTGGCCATTCGGCCTTATCTCATATATGCATGTTCACATTCATCACATTGGCCATTCGGCCTTATCACACATACACATGTTCACTTTCATCACATTGGCCATTCGGCCCTATTCACACATATACACTTTCACATTTATTCAATTAGACTTCACATACCACATATACTATCATGTACAGACTTGGGCTTGACCGAATCTACATCCATCACTTTCCAATGAATAATTCAATTTTACGCCATACTATCATTTCATATTCGAATACTCATAAGCTTACAATATCACGATTTAGAATTCAAGTATGGGTTTAATCAATAGCTTATGAGTAACTAAAACAAGTTTTATCCATGTTTACAACAAAATCACATATTCACTACGAGCTGTTTTCCTGAGCAATGGTCACTAAATTGTTTATAAATGGAGCTACAAAACTCCAAATCACTTGCCGTTAATTTTTCCTGAATATAGACTCGTATATCTTCCATCCATGAAATTTCCAGAATTTTAGGTTGGGCCAATCAACACCAGATTTTTCTTAAGTTTTCCCCTGTTTCACTATTTGACTAATCTGACCACTCTTCACTACGAATCAAATTTCTCATTATAAGAAATTCCTTTGTTTACACGGTTTCTTTTATAAGAAACTAGACTCATTAAGCTTTAATTTCATGTCTCATTCAGCCTCTAATTCAAATCCATGAATTTATGGTGATTTTCTGAATTCATGTTACTGCTGCTGTCCTGAGCAGGTTTATCACAATTTTACTCTTCTGACATATCCTTTCAGCACTTCATAATATCATATCCATTTGGCAACATATCATATCAATAACTTACCTATACTTCATAATAACCATTAGGCTATATGCATAAAGATTTACAATAGAGTTATGATTCTTTTAATATGTGCTTAACATATCATACTCAATCACATTATAGGCTTTAATACTTAAAACTTACCTCGATTGCTGATGTACGTCAATTCCGACTATTCGACCAATTTCCCTTTTTCCACGATCCGACTTTGTTTCCTTGAGTTCTTGAGCTAATGAACCAAATTTAAACTTATCACATCACTATTGTGTAAAACCACATTCGATTATATTATAATTCGGTTAGCAAGAAATACACTTATTCCTTATAACATTTAGCTTCGAGATCACCACCTCAATCATCTCAAGTACCAAACATGCATTAATACTCTCTTTAGTACAATTTCGTTACTTTAACTAAATACTAAACATATCCTTTTGCTTATCTATACACATCCGCATTTTAACTCATACCAATCATAACAAATAGCATAATATTTGTTAACATATAAAATTATGGTTGACATTACATCATTTACTTCCACTAACCATTTAAGCATAACCTAAGCGCATACATTACATTGACAAACCAAACCAAAATATCCAATACATAGTCAAACATATAATTGTTATTTCACTCCTTTTCGAACTAATTTATAAAATGCATTCTCAAAGCCATAGCATATCATACATGAAACTTACCAAAGATGAATTAATCATAAGCTATTTATAGTACCTTAACCAAACACAACAACTAACTTCACACATATTTTATCTATGCAAATACCAAAGCCGAATCAACTAAATATACTTATGAATATATATATATCATCATCGAAATCACCTAAGCTTAGACATCATTTCTTAATTCCAAGCAAGTTGCCGAATGCAACCTTACTAAATTTTCATGGATTCAAGTCATGGATTCAATATACCATTACCATGAAATCAACAACCAAAAATTCATAGACAATTTAAGAAAATCACATTACAAATCTCAAATTCAAGCAAAGACCATGGCCGATTATACTTCATCATTAACATATCTCATTTTCGAATCATATAATCAACATTTGTTCAAGACATCAAACCTCTTTAATTTCGGCTATTACTAATATAAACATTCACAAATCATATTCTTAGGAAGACCGATTTCTTTCCATAACACATTCATCATCAATACTTAGATGAAACAATCAAAATCCCTTCCTTTATACCCTAGCTGAATGCTCCAATCATCCATCAAAATTACAATTTTTAGCATGGGCTAAGTAAGAGCCATGATTATTTACCTAAAACAAGTTAAAATTTCACAATTTGACATAATATACTAACCTTTTTAATGACTCAAGTGACCAAAAATTCTTCCCCTCCTTTGTTTCTTCTATTCGGCCATGTTGAACAACAAAGAAAGGATTTTGTTTTTCCTCCCCTTTCACAAGTCACGGCAATGGGGAGTAAGGGGGAGACAACTTTGGTTTCTCCTCCCACTCACCTCATGTTTTATCATTCTTAATTCATTCTTTTATTTTCTAAACTCATAGTGCTAATAAAAGAATTCATATTATCCTCAATGACCCATCCATGGCCGGCCACTACTCATTCATAAGGGATATTTGACATGCAAACCCTTTATTCATATGACATGCACTAATTGAGCCTTATAGATTAACTATCACATTTTAAAAGTGTCACACATAAGTCCCATCGACTAAATTCACATGCAATTTACTAAATCAAAGCTTAAAACTTTCACACATTCATATTCACATATAATAGTCATAAAATATGACGGCTAATTATTTTTATGACTTGATTTTGTGGTCCCGAAACCACTTTTCGACTAGGGTCAAATTAGGGGTGTCACAATAAGGATCCTTTCAGTTGCTAGGAAAGGCCTTCCTAGGATTATTGGCACCTCTTTATCTGCTTCAAAATCTAAGATAACAAAGTCAATAGGGAAAATAAATTTGTCAACACATACCAATACATCCTCAATTTTTCCTTCTAGATATGCTAAGGATCGATCTGCTAATTGACTTGTGACCATAAATGGTCTAACTTCACCTATCCCTAGTATTCTAAATATGGAAATTGGAAATCAAATTGATGCTCGCACCCAAATCACATAGTGCCTTACCATAATAAGTTGCTCCAATGTTGCAAGGTATGGTAAAACATCCAAGGTCTTTCATTTTTGGGGTAGTTTACCTTGTAGATATGCACTAAATTCCTTCGTCAGAGCTAGCGTCTCAAATTCTCTAAGTCTCCATTTCTTGGACAGGATATCTTTCATAAATTTGATGTAATATGGCATATGCTCAAGTGCTTCTACCAATGACATATTGAAATGAAATTGCTTGAGTACGTCTAGGAACTTCTTAAACTGGACTTCCTGCTTCTACTTCTAAAGTCTTTGAGGGTAGGGTGGTTGAGGATTCTTAACTTAAACTGACTGATTCATCTTTTGTGGCAATTCTGCATCTAACAAAGATGTTAGTTTATCAGAATTGATTGAGTTACAAGTTACCTTATCAAATTTTGTAGATTCTGGTTCTGGTGAAGTTGGATTTTCAACACTTGGTTGAACTTCCACTTTATCTCAAGCATTAGCTTGCTCTTCTTAAACTTCAATAATGTTGGGCCCTAACTTTTTTCCACTCTTAAATGTCAATTCTTTACAATTCTCTTTCTTGGGATTTCTTGGATTCTCCTCATCACTAGGTAAAGCACATTGTGGTCAGTTCCTAAGTTCAGTATCAAGTTGACCCACTTGATTCTCCAAATTACTTAAAGTGTGTAACTCCCCAAAACTCAAGTCTTTAATTTTTGCATGATTTGTCACAAATTGCTTGTTTGCTAGTGGTTAAGTAATTTGGGTGTGTTTGGGAGTGTTTGAGGAGCCTGGGTTCAAGTCATGGCCTTGGCAGAATTTTTAGTTTTTCCCTTAAATGAATCTGGACACTGGCACATAGGCTTTATAAATTTTAGTACTTGTTTTATGACAAAAAGAGCCTAATGGTCCAGTGGTAGGTGGCGTGTGAAGTACTCTTAAGGTCTGAGATTCGAGTCTTGTGCTGCACTGTGGAGTGTTTATTTTTATCACCTGTGCAGTGAGGTGGTAGAGTTTGACTGAAACACTATGGAATTTGAATGGAGGAGTGAGTCATGGAGGGAATAGTGGGATTGTGATTGGGAAGATGAAATCAAGGAGGGATAAAGGGAGGATTTTTAGGAGAAAATCAAGGAATTTGAGAAGGGGGAATGTGTGCTGTTTGGGGTAGTTCAAGCCTTAAGATTTTGAGTAGAGGGTAAAAGTTTGCCATTTTCGTCATTTGGAATAACTTCTTGGGGTAGCATCTGTCGAATTTAGTCTTTAGGTACTAAAGATTTTCGATTTTGGGTCAGTTTCGTGTTCTCCTGTTAGCTTTTGGTGCCAATTTTTTCTAAGTCTTGGGAAGTACCTTTCGGGTTGCTTACTTTTCTTTTCTGCTCTATTCTTCTCTCTTTCCCTCTCCTCTTGAGTCGAATCCTCTCATCTTTCTTTCTCCTTTTTTCTTTTCTCTTCTCTACTCATCTCTTCTCTTCTTCTCCTCTTCATTCTAATCCTACAAGTGATGTCGACTACCGGTAAGTGTTATACTTTGCACTTTGTTCATTTCTTTCTCTTTTCCTAAAATCGAATACCTTCCTTCGTAATCTTTGATTACCAATTGTTGATGCTTTTCTCTCGATGTGCTGCTTGTTGCGGTTTTAGAGTTTTCCTCGAGGAGTGGTGCAGTGTAACTGTTGTTAGTCGTTGAAACCACTCTCTAATCCCTCGATCAAGGTAAGTAAGCTAGTCATTTTTTAAGTGTAGGCTGAATGTTCCTATGGTTCTATAAATGATCATGTGTGGATTTCAACCACATGATTAAACAATACTGTTTAATGAAGTTCGTTGTATTGTAGATATACGTCAAAAAGAGTGAAGTCAATCTTCATCGGTTGTAAAAGTGGGCTAAGCCACTTTTGTCAGTCGAGGCAATTATTAGTTTAATTTTGGTTAAGGATGTAAAAAAACGAGATTAACCCTACTGTTAGTGACCAATGGAAAACTTGTATGAATGCAGATTTTGGGTGTTCATGGATCTTAGTACGTTTTCACAAACAGGTGTGTAATCACCCACTGCAACCTTAGATCGGCGAAAAGCTAAAAAGCCATAAACATGGCGTTTGAGACCCCACGGGCGTGCCATCGCTCGAGGGCAAGCCCAACTTGCAATTTGTGGGTAAAATGGCTGAAATACCCTCAAAGGGTAAAATGATCGAAATACCCCCGAAGGGTAAAATAATCGAAATACCCTCAAAGGATAAAATGATTGAAATACCCCTGAAGGGTAAAATAACCGAAATATCCCCAAAAGGTAAAATGACCAAAATACCCCTGAAGGGTAAAATGACCGAAATACCCCTGAAGGGTAAAATGAATGAACTACCCTCATAAGGTAATATGACTATTATACCCTTAGGAGTTGAAATGTGTGTATGACCGACTGGCTCTATGATATATATATGACTATTACTGAGTATGACATACTGCATACACGTATGATTTTTTTGACATAACATACTCCATGGGGTTGAGATTCTGATATAGGGGAAGTATACTATATTGGCGGCTTTGCCACATATACTGTTACTGGCAGCTTTGCTGTTTACTGCTACTGGTAGCTTTGCTCCGATATTGGTGTGTTGGCTGGGTGGGTCGATTTTATCCCTACATGATGTATTGGTGGTACGAAGTGGTGTGTTGGCTGGATTGGGATGGGTTGCATTACTGAATTGTACTACTTACTGTATTGGGCTAAGGCCCACACACTATTACTGTAATGGGCTAAGGCCCACACTGTACTAATACTGTATAAGGCTCAGGCCCAGACTGATTCTACAAGGTGCATAGTGTTTGTTTAGAAGGGGATTATACACTGAGTTTTGTAAACTCACCCTCTCCTTTAACTGTGCAGGTAATCCTCAGCCATAGGATATTCGGTGCTGCGAAGGACTTAGAGATGGCCACACAATCACTGCTTTTCATATTTGCTTTTATTTTGATTTAAATAATAAGTTGGGTTTTATTTCTGTAATAAAGCCTTTAAGTTGGTTTAAATTTTTAAGTGGGCTTTTACTTCTATATTTTAAATTGCTAGTTTAGGAGAAAACAAATTTTAAAATAGTTACCGTTTTCAAAGACACGAGTTTTAAACTATAGAATTCAAAAAGCTTTAGCAATTTTAGACTAATTGATTAAACTAATATCAGATAACAAGACAGACGTTTCGACTAATTGATTTGCTAACTAATAATAAAAGAGGGTTTATCTTCAACTTAGAAAAAGAAAAAAAATTCTACCAATGAGCTTTAAATTTTCGAGTGACACATTGATGTGACACATCAGATCTGACCATAACGTCTAGGTCGGGTTTGGGGTGTTACAAAGTGGCTTCATTTTTTTGCCATATACGCCTTCAATAGATTCTCTAGGCTATTAGAATGTTCAGCTTGAGTTGATTTCTGAAATTGTTGAGTAAATACAGATGGCTAGGTTGATCTAGGTTGTGCATAAGTGTTACTAGGTCCAGTCCCTTGGTTACTCCAAGAAAAACTAGAGTGATTTCACCAAGATGGGTTATAAAAATTAAATTGTGGTCATTTCCTTCCCTAGTTTTGGTTGATCTAGGTTGTGCATAAGTGTTACATGGCCTAGCACACGACCTAGCACACGAGCGTGTAAATTTAATTCGAAAGGTACATGGCCTAGTACACGGGCTTGTGGCTTGGTCGTCTGACCAAGTCAGAGAGTTACACGAGCACGAACACAGGCTGGGATACGGTCGTATGTCCTTATTTTGAATACACACATGGCCTGACACACGGTCGTGTGACCCCTGGAGCTTTGAAATTTTTCAATGTTTTCTGAAAAAATTCTCTGAGTTTCTGGTTTAGTCCCGACTTGTTTCTAATGCATATTTTGAGCCTCAATGGCTCGTATATGGGACAATATGAATAATTTTGATTGGTTTTTTATATGAATATTGATATGTTATGAAATGTTCAAAATTTTATTTGTTTGTAATGTAAACTCTGGCAATACTCTGTAACCCTATTTCGGCGATGGATACAGGTTAGAGGTGTTACATTTATTGGTATAAGAGCTATGGTTTAGTTGATTCTCAGACTGGACGTAGCGTGTATGAGTCTAGCGATACATGCCATTATATAAACTATGATAGTGTGATATCTCCAACCCATTTTAAAACTTGTTTTTATAGAGCAATGACATCCAACTGAGCTGATTCTGATGATGTTGAGAGCAACGTTTAAGCCTTCGTTCACGAAGTAGCTTCGAGCGGTATGAGGCCCGTATGTGATGGCCAGGGAGGAGAGGCTAAGGCAGCCTTCTTCCAAATGATAAATGAATAGGTCACTAAGTTCGTACGGACGAACCCGACCGCTCAACAACCTCCACCCCCTCCTATTCCCCGACTGGATCCCATTGGGATGAATAGGCTGATACTACATGCTATGTCGCAACATTGGGATGGGTTGCATTACTGAATTGTACTATTTACTGTATTGGGCTAAGGCCCACACACTATTACTATAATGGTCTAAGGCCTACACTGTACTAATACTGTATAAGGCTCAGGCCCAGACTGATTTTACATGTTGCATAGTGTTTGTTTAGAAGGGGATTATACACTGAGTTTTGTAAACTCACCCTCTCCTTTAACTGTGCAGGTAATCCTCAGCCATAGGAGATTCGGTGCTGCGAGGGACTTAGAGATGGCCACACAATCACTGCTTTTCATATTTGCTTTTATTTTGATTTAAATAATAAGTTGGGTTTTATTTCTGTAATAAAGCCTTTAAGTTGGTTTAAATTTTTAAGTGGGCTTTTACTTCTATATTTTAAATTGCTAGTTTAGGAGGAAACAAATTTTAAAATAATTACTGTTTTGAAATACACGAGTTTTAAACTATAGAATTCAAAAAGCTTTAGCAATTTTAGACTAATTGATTAAACTAATATCAGATAACAAGACAGACGTTTCGACTAATTGATTTGCTAACTAATAATAAAAGGGGGTTTATCTTCAACTTAGAAAAAGAAAAAAATTCTACCAACGAGCTTTAAATTTTCGAGTGACACATTGATGTGACACATCAGACCCAACCATAACGTCTAGGTCAGGTTTGGGGTGTTACAAAGTGGCTTCATTTTTTTACCATATATGCCTTCAATAGATTTTCTAGGCTATTAGAATGTTCAGCTTGAGTTGATTTCTGAAATTGTTGAGTAAATACAGATGGCTAGGTTGATCTAGGTTGTGCATAAGTGTTACTAGGTCCTGTCCCTTGGTTAGTCTAAGAAAAACTAGGGTGATTTCACCAAGATGGGTTATAAAAATTGAATTGTGGTCATTTCCTTCCCTAGTTTTGGTTGATCTAGGTTGTGCATAAGTGTTACATGGCCTAGCACACGACCTAGCACACGAACGTATAAATTTAATTCGAAGGGTACATGGCCTAATACATGGGCTTGTGGCTTGGCCGTCTGACCAATTCAGAGAGTTACACGAGCACGAACACGGGCTGGGATACGGTCGTGTGTCCCTATTTTGAATGCACACACGGCCTGGCCACACAGCCGTGTGACCCCTGCAGCTTTGCAATTTTTCAATGTTTTCTGAAAAATTCCATGAGTTTCTGGTTTAGTCCCAACTTGTTTCTAATGCATATTTTAAGCCTCAAGGGCCCGTATATTGGACAATATGAATGATTTTGATTGGTTTTTTATATGAATATTGATATGTTATGAAATGTTCAAAATTTTATTTGTTTGTAATGTAAACTCTGGTAATACTCTGTAACCCTATTTCGGCGATGGATATAGGTTAGAGGTGTTACATTTATTGGTATAAGAGCTACGGTTTAGTCGATTCTCAGACTGGACATAGCGTGTATGAGTCTAGCGATACATGCCATTATATAACCTATGATAGTGTGATATCTCCTACCCATTCTAAAACTTGTTTTTATATAGCAATGACATCCAACTGAGCTGATTCTGATGATGTTGAGAGCAACGTTCAAGCCTCCATTCAAGGACTAGCTTCGAGCGGTATGAGGCCCGTATGTGATGGCCAGAGAGGAGAGGCTAAGGAAGCCTTCTTCCAAATGATAAATGAATAGGTCACTAAGTTCGTACGGATGAAGCCGACTTGTGACAGCCCAAAATGTGACCCTAGTCGGAAAGTGGTTTCGGGACCACAAAACCGAGTCATAAAAATAATTAACCGCCATATTTGAAGCTTATTATATGTATATATGCATGTGTGAAAATTTCATGTTTGAATTTTGTTAATTGTAAGTGAATTTTATTAAATAGGACTTGTGTGAGAAAATTTAGAAATGTGAGAGGCAAATGTTAAAGTGGCCTATTGATGCATGTTAAAAATGCTTGTACTTGCATGTCAAATTGGCCAAATTCTAGATGGTGGCCGGCCATGTTATGGACTAAAACATATTATAATTATTTTGTGTCCACATTTTATGCTAATAATTTTATGTTACAAAATGAAATAAGGAATAAGGCTAATAAAATACTAGTTAATGGGAGGAGAAACCAAAGTTTCTCCATCCTTGCTCCTCATTGCCGTACCTAGAAGAGAAAAGCTTTGAAAAATTCAGCTATGGTGGTTAGCTAAATCAAGGTAAGTTCAAGGATGATTCTTGGATTTTTAGCATTTTTTTTAGTTAGTCATTAAGTTCTTTGCTTAACCCATGACCAAAATTTGAAATGGTGTGGTGTCTTGAGCATTCGGTTTTAGTTATTAAAGGATGAGATTGGGTTATAGTCTTTATGTTTTATGAAGAATTGTTGAAGAGAAAATGTTCAAGAAATGGTTGTTGTTCATGTTATTTGGATGAAAAAGAAAATGGTAGTTAGGTGAAGTAGAGTCTAACAAATGAGCACATATGTGCATTAGTTGCTAAATGGAGAAAAATCGGCTAACAAGTTGGGTACTAAGGCCGAATATGATTTTGGATACTATTGGGCAATGTATGTGTTTTGAATTGATGGAATGGAGAGGATGCTTTAATTGTGTTATGAACAATTATATGTTAATTAAGGTTTGCTAAGCTAGCTACTAAGGTGAAATGCAAATGTTAGCATTTGATTTGGTAATAATCTGCTTGGGGACAGCAGCAGTAAGGTGATTTTGGAAAATCGCCATAATTTGTAGGAGTTGAATTAGAAGCTGAGTAAATTATGTCATTAAAGCTTGAGGAGTCTAGTTTCTTACAAAAGAAACTATAAAAACAAAAGAGTTACTGATCTTGAGATATTTGAAGTATTGTGGGGCTGAGTCAAAATGACTACTAGATTCCCTGTTCTGTTTTTATAAAATCAGTATAAATTGTACAAAAATGGCCCTAAGATAAAATTTATGTGCTTAGACTCCTTAATGAGTCTAGTTTCAAATGAAATAAACAAGAACATATTTTGAATTCTGTACAATGAGAAATTTGATTCGTAGTGAAGGATAGTCAGTTTAGTCAAACAGTGAAACAAGGTGAACTTTAAGAAAAATCTGGTATTGTTGGGCTAAACTAAAAATTTTGAAAATTTTATGGATAATAGATAAATGAGTCTTCTGTCAAGAAAAATTTACGGCAATTGATTTGGAGTATCGTAGCTCCAGTTATAAAAACTTTAGTGACTGTTGCTCAGGAAGTCAGCTTATAGGGAAATTGTAATTATATTGTAAACATTAATGAAAATTTGCTAATGAATTATTTATTGATTTTTATAAAGCTTACTGTAATCTATGTGTGTGAAAGTCGAATCTATATATATTATATTCTGAAAGTAATACTTGAATAGTCGATTAATGACTATTTTAAAATTTGTTGAACTTAAGCTCAAGAGCAAAGGGGAACTAAATCCGATAAAGGGAAGGAAAAAGTAATTGAATAGCCATTGAAGTCGTTTGACAACATCCGAGGTAAGTCTTCGAGTAATGACCCTACTTGAATTATATTGAAATGATTAGTCATACTATGACGGATAGCCGAATGTGCATAGAGACTATGTTATAAAGCCAATTGAAATCATGCTCTTTGTGTGTGGCTATTGAGCCGAAATTGGAAAGGTTTAATAAATGTTTTGTGTTTGAGCCTTAGTAACGAAAATGAAATATGGATGTGTCATGATTGTTGATATATGTGTGCATGAGCATTTGAATGATATCCGGGCTAAGTCCCGAAGGCATTTGTGCTAGTGATTTTATCCGGGTTAAGACCCGAAGGCATTTATGCTAGTGATTTTATCCGGGCTAAGACCCGAAGGCATTTGTGCGAGTTGCTATACCCGGGTTAAGACCCGAAGGCAATTGTGCTTGTGGTTATATCCGGCTAAATTTCGAAGAAACTTGGGTTCGAAGGTGAGCGTGTTGTGCTGTAATAAATTCAATTAATACGCTCGAAAAACCCAAACGATAAGGTATGTTTGCGTGTGCATCGGAAAAGTCGATTCGTTTTAAATAGTATTCGTTCAATCGACTAACGAACTTTCGGCTTTTAGATAGGTTAATACCTTGTGTGTATATGTTGATGAAATGTGAAGTAAGTATGTTTATGAGAATGTGTATTAATAAAGTGATTCATTTAGCTATGTGAATGTAATACTTTAGTCAAAGCCGATTTCATTACTTAAAACTTACTAAGCTTTAAAATGCTTACCCCGTTGCTTTGGCTCTCTGTTTTATAGATTTGTTCGTTAGATATCGGATTCGGGATCATCGAAGTCGAAGTCATCCACACTATCAAAGCCCTTTTGGTACTCTTTTAGTTGAACTCTGGATATGGCATGTATAGGACTACCCTTTTTGTTGTGGGTCATGGACCCTTTGGATTTGTATAATTTTGGATAGCCATGCGAAAATGGCTTATATATGTTTGAGCATAATGTTACAATCATTTGGTATGGATATGGTTATTGAGAGGTGTGGATATGCTTAACAAGGATTGGCCATGGGAATGGTTAATCACTATCATAATTTGTGCTATTTATGCTAAAAGGGCTAGTTGAATCATGGAAACTATGAAATAGGTAAAGTCTACCTTAAAGGCAGATGCTGACAGCAGCAGTGATGTAGATTTAGAAAATCACTAAAAATAGTAGGAATGGAATTAAATAGTGAATAAATTATGTAAACTAACCTTGATGAATCTATTTTCATAGGAAAGTAACGAAACGATCATATGGACAGTATGTTAAGAGATATTCAGGTTCTCGTGAGACAGGGCCAGAACGGTTTCTGGATTCCCTGTTCCGACTTTGGAAATTCATTATAAATTAACCAGAGATAATTAGGAGTCATGCCATATATTTATAGATTCCTCTCTGAGTCTAGTTTCTATAGAAACAAACGGCATCAGTTTTGAAGCTCTGTTAAGGGAGATATCCAAGTCGTAATGCGCAAAGGTCAGTGTAGTCGATCCCTGTAACATGGGAGACTTTGACTAATAAACTGTACTAATTTGCCCGACCAAAAATTCTAGAAAAAAATATGTAGATAGGAATATGAGTCTAGTTTCAGGGAAAATTTACGAAACTGATTTTTGAGTTGTGAAACTCAAGATATGATTTTAAGGTGACAGTGACGCAGTTAGCCAACTGCCTGAAAATTTTTAAAATGGATTGTGCAAAGAAGTGATATAAGTCTGCAAACCCCTCGTGTCCGACTCCGGCGACGGGCTCGGGTACGGGGTGTTACACGACTGCTCAACAACCTCCACCCCCTCTTATTCCCCCACCGAATCCCATTATTCCTCAAGGTATGGAACCAATCTGAGTTAGTAAGCCACCTGTTGATAAGATTCGTAAATACGGGGCTGAAGAATTTTGAGCTACTACTAAATATGATCCCAAGAGAGCTGAATTCTTGTTAGAGAATACAATCAGGGTTTCTGATGAGTTATCCTATTCACTAGTCGAGTGCATTAAATGCATGATATCATTATTGAAAATTTTGGCTTACTAATGGTGGAACATGTTGTGCCAAGAGAGCGGATCACCTGGAAATTTTTCCAAATCAAGTTCCAAAAGAAATATATTTCTTAGAGGTTTTTAGATCAGAAACGTAAAGATCTAGAGCTCAAACAGGGCTTTATGACTGTGTAAGAATTTGACCAGGAATTTGTTAAACTGAGCAAATATGCCCGAGAGTGTATTCCAACTGAGACTGCCATGTGTAAAATATTTGAAGAAGGGTTAAACGAAGACATTAAGCTTCTGGTTGGATTTCCTGAACTGAAAGAGTTCGTTGTACTAGTTGGTCAGGCACATAAGGCCAAAGAACTGAGTAAAGAGAAATGATGTGCTGATTTTAGAGCTAGAGACTCGAAAAAGAGATCAGTTGGTAAGACATATCAGTCAGTATCAAAGAAATCAAAAGAACATCACAACCATTTTATAGCTTCTGTAGGTTATTCTAGTAGAGACAGAAGTACCCGACGCTCTAGTCCAAAACCTTAAGCTACATCTGTAGCGAGTATGGGTAGTGTCAGAGATGTCAGACCCGATTGTAAGCACTGTAAGAGACCACATTATGGTAAATGTCGAGTGAAGAACAACGTGTGTTTCAGGTGTGGTTCCTTAGACCATTGTCTTAGAGATTTCCAGAGAAATATGAGAAAAAAAGTTTAAACTACGAGGCCGAGCAATATTGCTGCAAAAGGTAGACCACCTCGTTATCCTGGAAATGTGAGTGGTAGTCGTGGTGTAACGAAAGATTCTACTGTAAGATATGAGGCACGAGCACCAGCTAGGGCTTATGCTATTCGTACACGAGAGGATGTTTCTGCACCAGATGTTATTACCAGTACTTTCTCTATTTATGATACTGATATTACTGCTTTGATTGATCTGGGATCCACTCATTCATATGTGTGCACAAATTTAGTGTCTAGTAAGAATTTACCTATTGTGTCCACTTTATTCATGGTTAAAGTATCGAGCCCCCTAGGTCAGTATGTGCTAGTTGATAAAGTTTGCAACACGAGGTTATAGTTTTCCGGCTGATATTGATGTTATTACCGTTTGATGAATTCGGTGTGATTTTGGGCATTGATAGGCTAACTTTGCATGATGCTATTGTAAATTGTAGACAAAATCTTATCGTGTTAAAATGTCAGAATGGTGAGATGCTTTGTATTGAATAAGGTAATTCGAGTGGGTTACCTATTGTGCTATCAGCTATGTCAATGCAGAAATGTGGGAAAAGGTTGCAATGCTTACCTTTCTTATGTATTGGTTACTAAAGTGTCTGAATCGAAGCTTGAACTAGTTCCAATGGTTTGTGAGTATCCCGATGTGTTTCCAGAGGAGTTACTTGGATTACTGCTGGTTAGAGAAATTGAGTTTGCTATAGAACTTGTACTGGGAACATCACCGATATCGATATCACCTTACAGAATGGCTCCTACCAAATTGAAAGAGTTGAAAGCACAGCTGCAAGAGTTGATAGATAGGGGTTTTGCTCAACCCATTTTTTCACCTTAGGGTGCACCGGTTCTGTTAGTTAAGAAAAAGGACGAATCAATGAGATTGTGTATAGACTACTGTCAACTAAACAAAGTTACAATCAAGAAGAAATATCCACTGCCTTGTATTGATGATCTATTCGATAACTTGAAATGTGCCACAGTATTCTCGAAGATTGATCTTCATTCTGGTTATTATCAACTACGAGTTACAGATTTGCCGAAAACTGCATTTAGAACCAGGTACGGACACTACGAATTTCTTGTGATGCCGTTTGGTTTAACTAATGCACTTACAGTATTTATGGATTTGATTAATAGAATCTTTAGATTGTATTTAGACAGATTTGTGGTGGTATTTATTGACGACATTCTAATCTATTCTCGAAAAGAGTTTGAGCATGCAGAACACTTGAGAATTGTTTTGCAAACCCTGCGAGATAAACAACTCTTTGCTAAATTTAGCAAATTTGAGTTTTGGCTCCAAGAAGTTGATTTTCTGGGACATATAGTATCAGCTGAAGGAATCAGAGTTTATTCGAGTAAAATTTCAGCAGTTGTTGACTAGAAACCACTGAGAAACGTATCTAAAGTTAGAAGTTTTTTGGGATTAACTGGCTATTACCGAAGATTTTTCAAAGGGTTCTTAATGATAGCTACACTGATGACGCAGTTTGAATGGTCTGATAGATGTCAGCAAATTTTTAACCAGTTGAAAGCACTGTTGATCGAAGCACCAGTCTTGGTTCAGCCAGAATCGGGTAAAGAATTTCTGATTTTCAGTGATGCATCTTTAAATGGTTTACGTTGTATTTTGATGCAGGAAGGCAAAGTAATAGCTTATGCTTCCAGACCATTAAAGCCGCATGAAAGGAACTATCTTACACATGACTTAGAGTTGGCAGTTATTATGTTTGCATTAAAATTTTGGCTACACTATTTGTTTGGCAAAAAATGTTATATATTTATTAAGCACAAGAGTTTGAAGTATCTGATGTCGCAGAAAGATTTGAACTAGAGACAGCGTAGATGGCTCAAGCTGTTAAAAGATTATGAGTTGATCATTGATTATCATCAGGGAAAAGCGAATGTAGTATCTGACCCTCTGAGTAGAAAATCTTTATTTGCTCTGCAAGCAGTGAATACATGACTGACATTGCCTGACGATGGTTTGATCTTGGCTGAGTTAAAAGCTAGACCGATGTTTTTACAACAGATCTGTGAAGCTCAGAAATGTGATGATGATTTGTTAGTTAAATGGGCACAGTGTGACTTGACTTCTGATTCAGAATTTCAGATAGGACCTGATGATTGTTTATTGTTTAGTGGTAGAGTTTGTGTACCAAAGAATCCAGAGCTCATTTAGAGAATCTTACACGAAGCTCATAGTGGTAGCTTGACTGTTCATCCAGGAAGCAATAAAATGTACAGTGATTTGAGATAGATGTACTGGTGGTCAGAAATGAAACACGAGATTTTTGATTTTGTATCAAGAAGCTTGGTATGTCAGAAAGTTAAAGTTGAACATCAGGTACCTTCAGGACTATTACAGCCAGTGATGTTAGCGGAGTGGAAATGGGATAGAGTTACTATTAATTTCACATTGGGTTTACCCTTGTCACCGAGAAAGAAAGATGTCATCTGGGTTATCATAGATCATTTGATACAGATTTCTCCCTTGACAGATTGGCTGAGTTATATGTCTCTGAGTTTGTCAGATTACACGGAGTGTCAGTCTCCATTATTTCGGATAGAGATTTCCAGTTTACATTGAGATTCTGGAGAAAGTTACAGAAAACTCTTGGTACACGGTTGCATGTTAGCACTGCATTTCACCCTCAGACCAATGGTCAGTCCAAATGTGTGATTCAGATTCTTGAAGATATGTTTCGTTGCTGTGTGTTAGAGTTCGAAGGCAACTCGGAGGAACATTTACTGTTAGTCGAATTTGCGTATAATAACAGTTTTCAGTCAAGTACAAAAATGATACTGTATGAGGCTCTCTATGGTCATAAATGTCGAACTCCATTATACTAGACCGAGCTTAGTGAGAAAAAGATACACAGGGTTGATTTAATTCTTGAGGTTGAAGAAAAAGTGAAAGTAATCTGAGATAGCTTGAAAGCAGCTTACAATCATCAGAAATCGTACGCAGATCTTAAACATAAAGACATAGAGTTCCAAGTCAGCGACAGAGTATTCTTGAAAGTATCGCCTTGGAAGAAAGTTCATCAATTCGATCGCAAAGAGAAGTTGAGTCCGCGATTTATCGGGTCGTATGAGATTACTAAAAGAATCGAACTTGTTGAGTATCGATTAGCTTTACCACCAAAACTAGAAAATATTCATAATTTCTTTCACGTGTCTATGTTACGAGGGTACCGATCTGGCCCTTCACTTGTTATTTCCCCAACGAATATCCAGATTCAGTCTGACATGACATAAGTGAGGAACCGATCAGAATTCTAACACAAGAGGTGAAAGAATTAAGAAACAAGAACATAGCTTTAGTAAAAGTTCTCTGGCAACGACATAGAATAGAAAAAGCTACCTGGGAACCTGAGGAAGCTATGAGAAAGCAATATTCAAACCTTTTTTCTGGTAAGATTTTCGGGGATGAAAATCTCTTTATGGGGGAGAGTTGTAACTGCCTGTTTTTATTGAAATTGAAAATAGTAGTTTCAAGGCCAAAAATCTAAAGTCAAAAAATTGATTTTATTATTCTTTTATCACCTACAGTATGATAGAAATGGCGTATAAAAATTTCATTAAGAAATTTTACCATTTACATGTTCAATTTGATAAAAAGGACTAAATCGAGTAAAGTGCAAAAGTTGAGTCCTAATAGCTAAAGGTATTAAATAGCTATAGAACTTTAAATTGGAAGTTCTTATATGATAATTACACCATAATTGTGATACTGGAATATGATGGCTTCGTATTTTGTGTAATTTTGATTAATTTTAAAGGTTAATTAAGTAAATAGGTGATTAAAGATAAGTTAAATAAAACCAAATAAAAGTATCATCTTTTTGTTCTTTATTCAATCAAAAGTTCAAACAAAAAGAAGCCATTTTTCTTGAAGCTAGGTTCGACTATCTTTGAATGCTCAATTAGGTATGCATTTTTGTCCCGTTTTTACTGATTTATACATTTTCGGGATCGTTCAAGCTTAATCTAGATAGCTCAAGGACTAATTTGTGAAACTGTCAAACTATTAGGGTTTACGATTGATGAACATGCTTGAATTTTGAAGTTTGATGATAGAAAATTAATGGTTGTTGTGAGATAAACAACTTTTGTAAAGGAATTTTTAGTAAAATTGTCAAATAGAGACTAAATTAAAAAATAGGAATTATTACATGGTGAAATTGTGAAGTAATTGAATTATAGTGCATGCTAAGGACCTATTTGATATTCAGCTATAGTGGGTTGTAGTGAAATTGTGTAAATTTCCATTTTTATGAACTAATGACTAAATTGCAAACAATTAAAAGTATAGGGGTAAAATGGTAATTTTTATAAAAACATGTTTTGGATTAAATTGAATGAGAAATATATTAAATTGAATTAAATTTATCCGTATAGATCAAGGCAGAGCTCGTACAAAATTAGATCGAGGCAAAGAGAAAATCTTGGATTAACCGCCTTCGTATCTACGTATACTCATCGACTTAAGTTCGTGTAATTAAATTGAATATTTATATGTTTTAATTGAGTTATATGTATGTGACTTGTATAATTTCCATGTATAAATACCGATCACATATCCAACGACGTACGACAATTATCGCGCCCCGTTTGAACCTTAAAAATTCAAACATTTGCATATCGTCTCTTATTCGAGCCCTCAAGGCCTTAGAAATACTTTAGAAATGATTTAGGACTAAATCGGAAACATTTTGAACCTTATGGAAAAAGATAGAAAATTTCACACTGCAGGGGTAACACGACCGTATGGCCAGGCCATGTGACTCACACGGCTGAGACACACGCCCGTGTCTCAAGCTATGTAACATTCGAAATAGGTACACATGGACGTGTCCTAGCCCATGCCCGTGTCAGTGCCCGTGCAACTCTCTGACTTGGGCCACATGGCCAAGCCACACGCCTGTGTGCCAGGCTGTGTAATTGTCTGACTTGCAACCCTTTGAAACCTACAGGGGACACACGACTGTGCCGCATGGCCGTGTGTCACACACGACTAAGACACACGCCCGTGTCTTTGGCCGTGTGGACAAGAAGTAGGCCAAATTCAAGTCATTTCCTTCACTCTAATACATTATGATCCCATGAGCCATTTGCACATACATTCAAGCCTTGAAACATACCTAAAACATGCATAAAATGACTAAATCATTACACCATTTATCCATACAACCAATATACCAAAAGGCACCTCAACCACAATTCATCAAATCAACCTAAACATAAACTTATTTGTCCATAAGTGAACCTTATACAACTACATGTTTCCATACCAAGCCATAGCACAATTGACCATATATCAAATCACATTCAAACATACCAAATTGGTCATATTTATACCAATCAACAAAGCATCAAAGTGCCACAAGCACACCAACGATAATACCATATTTACAAGCCAAACATAACAACTTAATTCATCACAAACCAAAACAATCCACAAGTGTTTACTTCCATACCATACTATTTGTACCAAAAGATATCTATTCACAAACTTAGAAAAGTACCTAACCACTTAGTCTAGTAATTTTCCATAATGTACCAAAACAACCTATATAGCCAGATATACATGCCACGACCCTAGAGAGAACAAGAACTACCAACATCGATGGATAGTGTGAGTCGTGGATTCGATCCATCCAAAAAGTTAGCAATAACGATCTACAAAATAATACACAAAAACGTATAAGCTTACAGAGCTTAGTAAGAACATAGTAAATCTTTTAACTTAACATCAATTCAATACAACTCTTATTTTACTCAAATGAAATTATCGAACTATAAACAGCGGCACGTATACCGAAGTACAAAAAGGGGCACGTATTGCAATCAAAGGTACCGAAGTACAAACAGGGGCATGTATGTGCAATTAGGGGTACCGAAGTACAAATAGGGACAGGTATGTGCAATCAAGGCTACTGAAGTACAAACAGGCACACATATGTGCAATCAGGGGTACCAAAGTAAAAATAGGGGCACATATGTGCAATCAGAGGTACCGAAGTACAAACAGGGGCACATATGTGCAATCAAGGGCACCAAAGTACATACAGGGGCACATATGTGCAATCAGGGGTATCAAAGTACAAACAGGGGCACGTATGTGCAATCAGGTATAATTAACGTAAGTATTTAATTATATAGTTATAAGATGAAGAAATATATATATATGGAAATTCAATTATGCATCTAAATACTATGAACTTACCTTGATCACAAAAACGACGACATAGGATCGACTAATCCGATACTTTATCTTTCCCTCGATCTAGATCCATACGAGGTTTAACTTGATCTAAATAAGCAAATTCAATGCATTCAATATTCATTCTATTCAATTTAGTCCAAAATACATAGTTTTGCAAATTTATATTTTAACCCTTAATATTTTAACTTCTTTACAATTTAGTCCTTAAGCTTGTAAATTGAAATTCATGCAATTTCATCCACATACTAAGCTAACTGAATTCACTATGAACCCATGGCAACTCATACTAATCACTATTTCACAATCTCTCCATAAGTTTTACATATTTTACAAATAAATCCCTAATTGACAATTTCAACAAAAATCACTTTACAAAAGTTATTTCTTTATCAACAAAGGTTCATTTTCTTCCATCAAAAATCAAAAATCATATGACCACATTCATGGAAAAACCCTAACCCTTTAACAATTTTGCAAATAAGTCCATTGGCTAGCTAGATTAAGCTATAACGATCGCAAAAACATAAAATAATAAAAACGAGATGAAAACACACTTACATGCAAGGAAGATATAACCGAAGGTTTAAAACCCTATCAATGGCTTTCTATTCTTCAATAATCGGTGGAAGAAGACAATAACAAAGATGATATCTTTGTTTTCTTTAATTTACATTAACATATTTATTAACTTACTAATTTAACCTTATTAATTAACCTTAAAAACACTTCATTTTATGTCCATAAATTTCCACTCAAAATAAAAATGGTCTAATTACCATATAAATCCTTTAACCATTTAATTTCATAACCATTTGGTACTTTTAACTTATAGAACTCTAATTTTGAATCTTTTTGGATTTAGTTCTTTTCACCAAATTAAACATGCAAACAATAAATTTCTTAACGAAATTTTTATACGACCTTGCTAATATTTCGTAGACACTAAAATAATAATAAAATAAATATTCTCACATCAGATTTGTGGGCCCGAAACCACTGTTTCAATTTCACTGAAAACAGGCTATTATAACGACATACTGTCTTAGAGCTCTATTCCTATCATTAGCAATAAGGATAGGATTTTGAGCATGATTTGCTCCATTTCCTTGATTTTGATTTTCAAAGTTCATCTCTTCAGTCCTTTTTAGAACTGCATGTCTTCTTCGTTGTCGAAAAGTCATTTCAACTTCAAGGTCTACAAGGAATAAGTCGATAATTTGATCAATACTCATAAACACCTGAAACAATCACAAAAAAATTAGAATTAAACAAAAAAATAAACCAAAATTAAAAATTTCACAAATAATGTCTTTTAAAACAGTCCCTAGCAACAGCGCCAAAAACTTGAAACGATAGAAATGTGCAAGTGTACACAATCGTTATCAAGTAATAAAGAGACAAGTAAATGTCAAGTTATTGTACCCACAGGGACAGTGAAAATAATATTTATGAAATGTGAAATTAAACAATTGGTGGAGAAAACAATAGTTTATTTGACGAAGTGATCTAACAACTAAAATTAACTAAGTAAGAAAAATAAAAGTAAAAATTCCAATGAACGATTTCAAAAAGATGGGTTTTAATCAATATGACATAATTGTGTTAGATCAATTACATTCTTTAACTTAAAATTACTAAACTCATGTTCATGTTGTTAAGAATAGTTTCACGGCAACTTAGTATTTTGCTAACTAATAGACATACAAACTTACTAAACCAATTAATCTCTTGAACATATTACTATGTCAATTCAAAAAATTAATCAATTTTATAAGCAAGTATAAGATTAAGTGAAGTAACAATATATTTATACATTGAAACAATTTAATCAAATAATCTTACAAGTTATGCAATGCTAATGTATTGTTTAATACCATCGCTAATTTTACCTTCAGCTACCTTAGAAGATTAAACATGCACCAATTAAATATTGTGTCAATTAATTACAATTTCAATATGATTAATAATTAATTCATTTGTTACCTTACAATTATAATGCAAGTATAACATAGGCATGATTTTATTTAATTGAACAAATTACCAAGGCCTAATAACAACACAAACACGATTATAATATTTTAAGTGGATAGAATGTAATTAATCTAACACGAATTAAATTTAATTTATTTTAATTAACAACACAAAAAAAATTCATGTTCATGATCACAACATAATCAAGAAAATTAAAGAGAAGGGAACAAGAAAGCAAATCTAGTATTTCTCCAAAGCCAGACTAGTGCACTCATCTCCTTCTCTTCTTGTTCTATCGATCCAAGGCCTTCACGAACACTTGAATGATGCTAATCCAAGGTGGAGGGAAGCTCTTCTTCAAGAGGGAAATCGGCAAGGGAATGAACAAGAAAAATGGGGGAAATAAAGAAGGGAATGGAATAGAGAAAATAAGTGAAAGAGAGAGATGTGTAGGAATGAATGGTGTGTGCAATGAGGAAGAGAATAAGGGTACTTATATGTGGGAATGGCTACTAAAAATAGCAAATAAATTTCAGCTATTCAAGCTCCCTTGGCCGGGTCATGCATTGAGCAAGTTTGGATGTTTCAAACTTTGTTATATTTAGCTTGAGGCAAAAAGTGAAAGGCACAAAAAGTGGAGGGGTTTGAATAGCATTTAAGGGAACCTCAAAGGATGATTTTCCAGTATGAAAATCAGCTAAAATTAGCTGATTGGATCAGCTATAGGAATGGTTTTGGGCTGTCCAATTCCTTAGTGGTTCAGTCCTCTATACTTAGCACACTAGGCCATTTTCTTCTTCAGACTTTATATTAATTTTTGACCCAACCAATGTTGCATAAAAATTAAATATAAAGTATGTATAATAATCATTATTGGACCATACTTGACTTGAAAATAATTTAGCCATGCTCTTGATTCACTTGATGCAAAATTTACCCCTAACGGTTTGAGCCTTTGGAGGTGTTTGCTGAGCCAATTTTCACCTTTTGTGCAAAACTGTCGAAAATAAACCAAATTTGTAAAATTTTATTATAAAAATAATTAAAATTTAATATGTTAATAATTTTAGTGCAAATTAATTATTTTATAATTAAAGTATGAATTTCAACAAAATTTACTACGAAACTGCATGAATTAAAGCTTAAAAGGGCGGAAAAAGTTTATTTATTTTTGTGTTTCCAACAAAACATATGAATACCATTAAAACTCATTCGTACATAAATTACCTTCAACTTGAGCATTGATAACTCCCATGCAAAGTGTTATACTTACATCTTACTGTTCATGCAACTATTACCGATTTACTCTCTCATAATTTAACATACAAAAAGGTAATACTTACCCAAGGATGGAATAACCACTGATTAGATTTAGATCCTTAGCTTTCAGTTTAAAGATGAAGAAATACCATTGGATCATAGTAGGTGAACCAGAGGATAGGACAATTAAGAAGGAGAAAACTCCCCTCTAAAACTCTTCAACAGAATATATATATTCTTAATTCACTTAATATAACTCAACAAGTGTCATACATTTCAGAACTTGCCTTCATAATGGCCTACATTTTTCGAAATAAATATAAATAAATATGAATAAATACCCTGCATTTGAAACTATCAAATTACACTGTATAGTTGCATTCTAACCATATTACATAAAACCTAATTAGCACACTATTCCAGACAAACTAGGGTTTCCAATCCTTTGGCGAATACTCACTCCTTACTTACCCTTTTATCGCTTAACACGAACTTCTCCTTAATAAAGAAAAATATCATGAAATCAAATTCTTAATTACTCATGTGGCAGTTGTTATATGCTCCCAACATATGCCAAAGTAATCATTTGGGCGAATTACACTTTGCCAACCAGATTGTTTACTACTATACGCCAAAACTTTAGATCCACTAGTCCTGGGTGTTACATGTTACTATAAAATATAGTCCGCGGTTTATTAATACATCAATTCACAACCATTTATCATCAATGAACATAGTTGCAAGCATACACAACATACTCATTCACCATTTTCATACACAATTCGTAGACTCAAGAAAACTCAGAGCGAACACAAACACGGTTCATACAAACAACACAACATCATCAATCACTCAAAAGTAGATAGAAACTCACCTTAAATCCTTCGTCCCCATCAGCTTAGCTTGTCGAAACGCAAGAGGCTCCTTTGTCCTAATATTTAAGCATGAGAACCATATATATATTGCTTAAACCAAAGGTATTCAAACATCAAAACCCAGAATTCAACATCATTCAAAGCTCATAGAGATTTCAAAATACTTTCTCCTCCTTTTCAATCCACAATACAAAAATATATAAAGGCTTACCCGTTCCTCAGATTCAAATTTCTTTCCTTCACGGAAACCAAAGAAGACAATGGAGAATGAAAGAAAGTAAAACAAAAATGAGGAGAATTCTGCCTTCAGAAAATTCCTCCACTCACGTATATATAACCCTTCTTACGCGTGGTTTAGGGCCCAAAGTAACCATCCATCAGCAATCATTTTGTCTCCCACCAAGAAACCAGCTAATTCCAACTTAACCGAACCGGAATTATATCTTAACTAATTATGAACCTGCCACAAAATTTTTCAAGTTTTTCAGTAGAGTCTGTCAACTTACTATTTTATTCGATTAACTTCCCACCTTTCCTAATGTTCGGGTGTAACAATTATTGCTTTTTAGTCCTTAAGTTCAAAACTAACAAATTTCACTTTACAAATTAGTTTTTTTTTTTCATATCTAAGCTTCAAATCTAACAATTTAACACTAAAACTTTAAGCATTCATCAATGACATGTTTTATGAACTTTAACAATTACGGAAATTAATACGTTAAATCAAGCTCTCATAATTTCAAAAACATAAAAATTATAAAAATAAAACTAAATTAAGCTTAACAATTTGTTGCTAAAAGATTAAATTCCTAAGCCGTTTCCTCCACGTTCCTTTTCTCTTGTTTCGGTATGAGGAAAGAAATGAATTCTCTTTTTCTTTCCCTTATCATCTTTGTTTTTATCTATTTACATATAATAATATAAATATAATTTAACATTGTTTTAATTAAAAATTCGTACCAAATCGTCCACCAAGTTCTAAAATGGTTTATTTTCCATTTTTTATTTTGGTTAAATCACTACTTTAGTCCTTTAACATTTAAAAGTCTATAACAATTAATTTTTACAACTTTTATGATTTAGTCATTATACCTTAATTAGTCACTAATTCGACGAAATTACTTATTCAAAATTCAATTCACCTATTAAATAACTACATAAATATTTAATAAAATTATTTACGAACTCAGTTTTCAAAAACGAAGTCTCAATACTTCATTTTCTAACACCACTGACTTTAGGATCACTATACTTATACCTTAGTTAACTATCCATTTAACAAAGTTGTCAGACCAAAATTCAATAAATACTAAAATTAAATCATAAATATTAATTAATAATGTTTACAGACTGGATCATCGAAGAATGGAATTTCAAAACCACCATTTTCAGCACCACTAAAAATCGGGCTATTACAAAATTTTTGTGTTTATGGCTTAGATTTATTTGTTCTAAATATTTAACATGAGTGGAAAAATATTTTAAAAGAAAGTTTACTAGTGAAGTAGTAGAAGAGCAACAAGAAAAAAGAGTGAGTAGTCAAAGTGAGATACAAATCAATTTGAAAAAGGATCAAAAGAGTCAAGTTGAGTTTATCATTGAAAGCCATCCATCGATCCAAGAATGAGAACTAAGATTACAAATTATCATCAAAATTATTGAGATAATATAAAGATATATTCTTAATAACATTAACAAAGAGAATATAATTCAACAGTTTCAACACATGAGAAAGCGTTAAAAGAAAATATTATTCAAATTTATTTGATGTACCTTTTCTTTCAATTATTGTTTTAATAATTTTGTAATAATTTTGCATTTAATCATATACATAGGTTTATCAATAATTAATATTATGTATTAATTTATATAATTTTAATAAACGCTTTAATTTTTAAAAATTAAAAATTAACCCCACCATTTAAATTTTCTAACTTTATACTGATTAACCTGACCCAATAAATTGACTTGCACAGACCGAATCTTGAATGAGAAATTTTCAAATTCAAACAAGATTAATTGAACCGAATTAAAAATTAAATAATAAATTTTGTTTTTATTTTTATTTTTATTACATAAATATTAATAAAAATTATTTTATTTTTATTACCTAAATATTAATAAAAATTATTTTATTTTTATTTTTAAAATAGTATAAGAGTACACTGGACTAATTAAGTGGCATAGGTAAGTCAAGACGAATAAATCGAATAACGGAAATTTTATATAAAATCAAAATGGGATCAGAAATCTTATGGAATTTATAAAAAAAAATTTAATCAATTGATTTTATTGAAAGATAAAAGGTATTGTCTAACTCTTACCAAAAAAAAGTATTGTGAACAAGTTTTAAGGAATTAAAAATGTGTTTCCACAATTTGCATATTCAACCAATTATTAATTTAAGAAATAATATATTAATTTTAAAATAGGGAACTATCTATTTATATCGATGTAAATATTTTAATAATTTAACCATTAAATTTATCAATATATTTGTACTTTTCATGCACATAAATTTTTTAATCAATATGATATTTCTATCGTATCAATCTAAAATATTCTATATTAATATATATTTAAGGGTTGAAATTTTTTTTACATAAAATAAATAGTTAAAAATTTTTAATTTATATCAAACTTAATAGGCATAATCTACATAAATGGAGCATCAAATATGACGGTTATTCGTCCATAATTCCAAAATAATAGAGTATATGATGAACTATTATATATTTAATTATGTTATGCTATATCCATGCAATTGCCAAAGTTTCTTCACCAAACCATATATTAAGGCTAACAAACGAGAGATGCAAAAATTTCACAACCACCAACACCTACATTATGTAAAATGGTTAAAGTGGATGATTATTGGTAAGACCATCCAACCTTAATTCGCTTAGTTGTTAGACTCAACCATTTTGATTTGGTGATATCCCACTATACTTTTTAACATTTATAAATGGATGAACCTGGTGATTCATGAACCTCCAACTTGTTCCATCAACTCTAGGCTCTAGCAAGCTAGCACCGGTTCTTGTGTTGCGTTGTATCCCATATGGCTCTACAAAGTGGAGAGAAATTACCCATGTTTATTGGGCACATCTGGTCAAAGCAGAAGAGCAGATGGACCTTGTTGGGGCTAAGATTGCTTGCCTTTCTTGCCGCAGCAGCTGCAACTCTTGTGATGGTTCTCAACAAACAAACCAAACTTTTGTGGTTGCAACCATTGGAACTACCCTGTCAACCTTACTCTCACTGCCAAGTTTCACCACACGCCAGCGTTTGTGTAAGAAACCTAGCTATCTATCATATTCGGTCATTTTCCTTCATCATTATATACTATGATCAATTACTGATCTAGCTGAGCACTGTTCCATATTTTCCATGGCATGTATATGTACAGGTTCTTTGCTATAGCTAATGGACTGGTCAGCATCCACAACTTGGTGATGATAATGATGGATTTGTTGGGGAGCAAGTTCGATTACAAGGGTTTTCAGTTTCCCATGATTGCTAGTTTGGACATGGTACGTCGACGATTATTGTTTTACTTACTTTAGCTTGCTTTTGTTTATATTTTATTAAATACTTTACTACATTTTTACTATTTGTAACTTCTAATTCCTGAAACATTAAAGTCATCTCATTAAAGATAAGTATGCAGAATATATTTGGTTTTGTTTAATTAATATATACTTTGTGTGATGATGGATGGGTGCATGGGACAGCTAAACCTGGCATTGGTATCTGGTGGAGCAAATGCTGCAGCGTTCATGGCGGAGCTGGGAAAAAATGGTAATTCTCATGCGAGGTGGGACAAGATTTGTGATAAATTTGGAGCATATTGTGACCGTGGTGCCGGAGCTCTTATTGCTTCATTTCTTGCTCTTGCTCTCATGCTTCTCATTTCTTTCCTATCTATCCTTAACCATAAACTTGTCAACTCATCATCCCATAATTCTCACAACAATATAATCGCTCTTCCTAATTAACCCTAAACATCAACTTTACTCGAACCATTTCCATAGACTGTATTATTAATATGTCATACTTAGCATAAACTATATATGTATGCCTTATTCATCAACTATATATGTCTTATTTTTGAAATGCATGTCCTAGTATTACTTTTTAATCATTTTATTTTCATTCAACTTTGTAAATTAACATTATGGTCAATGATGTTTATAAGTCGGGGTCAGCATGGTTCAAATAGACAGTCTCAAAACTAAAACAACTATTGACCATACAAAGTTTATACTAAAGGTTTCCAACCATGATTTCACCAACGAACATCTAAAACCAATAGTAGGTCAAATTATTGGCATGAAAATTGAGAAATTAATATATATATTTAGTATTAATTTGAGTCAATGTAGATTGTAGAAGGAATAGTTAAAAACAATATAATATTAAAGTTGTTCATCCTTTACTAATTATATCTAATTCTAAAACTAGTTTGTTTATGATGCAATATAAGTGTATTACTCTAGAACAAAAATTCTCTACCCCATTTTGTGTTTCTATGTATGCCCCTACAACAAGTGAAGTAGATAATTTTAATTACGACCAACGTTTGATAACATTAAACTATTTAGTTCTTTTCACGGAAAAAATCATAACCAAATCAACTGAAAACTTTATCAAACAAATCTTATTAGAATCCTGTAATGGAAAAGACGATGGTGATAAATTTAAGGAAGATAGAAAGGTCAAAGTTTGATTTCATTTTCTTCAGCCAAAAGCGATCTCTCACAAAAAATTTTCGGGGTTTCATTGATTGGGTTGAATGAATCAAGAAAAAGACTGCATGTAAAGTTTGTGAGTATAGCTTGGAACCAGATCCAGTCAGTTCAGTTAGGCTTTGAGCTCTCTTAGACTCAAACCACTAGGTATGTTAATTTGTTACTTTCTTTTTCTCTTTCTCTGTTCACTCTTCGAACCGTGAATAATAATTTGATCTTTAGAATCCATTTTTTTTCATAAAAATTAGGGATAATTTCTAATAAACAGGTAAATAAAAGTTATAGGGGCTGAACCTTTTTTTTTTTTTCTGATTACATGTCGGTCAATAGTGAGTTAGTAGGCTCATTCATGTCAAGCTTCAACTGATTCCTTTTACTCGTTTTGTTCAGAATTTCAAATTCTGACATGGATTTGGGATGTATGCCCCTTATCAAAACTATTGTTATCGCATAATTTCACATCTAGTATCATTGTGATGTTCACCTAATATAGAATTTGACATAGCCATTTCTTGAGGTTCTTTACTTTTTAATGGAATAAATTGTTTCAGACTTAAATGCAGACGAGGTTGACGTGATTTTGCTAAGATCTTCAAAACTGTACAAGAAAATCGAATACCTTCTATGCTACGTCAAAATGGCTTTACTCAGAATCTTATTTGTCTTTTCTTTACAGGAATATACTGTTATGAAACTATTTTGATATATCAACGTTACCTGGATCACTGAAATCTAATGAAACTGTACAGGAGAACAAAATATACAGTGGGTTGGTTTCCTCAAGCTTTCAACTTTAATGAATAAAAGAAAGAACTTGTTTAGGTCCACTGAACTTATAAAAAAAATTATAAAATTTTGTATGATCATTGAAATAAAAAACAGGGAAAACACATGATTAAATGTAGTTTGTACAAGGAAAAAATTAACATTAAGAATCAGTACAGAGAAAAGACATGATGAAATGTTGTGTTGTTTATTCGAAACGGTGTGGAGTGTAAGGTTCTAACTCAATCCGATTGCAAGAATGTCGTTCAATGGTTCAACAACACTTATAGGGCCCTAAAGTTTTGCTGCCAATCATTAAAGAAATTTGTAAGTTGCTCCATGTTCTGATGTTTGGTCCATCATTTTCGCTAAGAGAGAATGTAATCTAGTGGCTGAATTAGGGGTCCATAAAGTTGATAGGGTGTTGTCTATGTTTGATTTTGCTGGTTTGTTGGCTTTGGTGTCTGTCAAGTTTGGACAGAGGTTCTTGTAGGGTGTTCCAAATTGTTCTGTGTTGTTTGATCTTTCTATTTGAAATAAATAGTTGAAGATTGCCTACACTAGTTTAATAGGTTGACTTTTGAGAAGTTGATTTTTCAACTAAATTTGAAATATTAAACCAAACAATTATTTTTTTATCAATTAAGGTTTTACATTTATTTTTTATATAAATTACATAATAAATATGATATGTATTGTATAATAAAAAAAGAGATTTAAATAGACTTGCTCAAGGATGCAATTATTTAAAGGTTGATCTAAAATTTAGGAGGGTTTAAGCAAAAATATTAAGATCAAAAAATGGTATTGGAAAAAAAACTTAGAGCTATTTAAAAAATGCAAGCCCGAAACAACCTAGCTCATTTTCAAGTATATAATATATTATTTTTTATTTATTTGATATAATATGTAATTAATATAATATAAAAATTAAATACACCATACTATAGTGTAAAGATTAATTTAATATATTAAATTTTAGTTTTAGAGTTTAAGGTTTAGAATATTTGGTAGTAAAATATATAATTAATTAATATTAAAAAAATATGAGTAGGTCTAAATGGACTTGGGTTAATCATTTACAAATGTAGATGAGATTAGGTAAACTTTGAGACCCTTATTTTGAGTCAAGTAGGGCTTGGGAAACCATGTATGGTATCAACATCATGCATAGGCTTGACCTATATCTAGCTTGACTTGGCACACGAATATCTCTAGTGTAACACACCCTACCCGACCCGTTCACCAAATTCGGGTACGGAGTGTCACATTTTAACTGGGTTTGAATACATACTTAGACATCTCTATTTTAAAATTGGGTTGTATTACTTATATATAAAAACTTACAACAAAATAAAAAAAAATTAAAAAAATTTACTGTCCAAAATCCGGACTCTGAGGAATCTAAGTAAATACAACATAATCTCCCCCTCGGTGAAGTTCCTAAAGGTAACCTCTATCCTATGTGCATGACGCTTTCCTTTGATGTCCCTTGACTTATCATAGTCTGGCTCAGTCCCTCATCAAGTTCCTTAGTTCGCCAATCCTGCAACCACAAATCCAACTTGTGTAAGTTCGAATGAATGTAGTGACTCTCTGGTTTGCACATAATTAATTCCCTTCCAACAGAGGTTTAAATTGATAGAGCTAGTTATAATAAACTCCTTGATCATTCTAGAAAATTTCTCTTAAACCCGTTGACAGGTAGACCATTGAGTGATTACCACACGACCATTCTATCGGCCTTTGATCAACCTTGACAGTTCGTCTAATTGCCTAGCTATCTCTGCAGACTCTATCCATTCTTTTACTTCATATTCTTTCTTCCACTAATTCTAAAGTGGATTCTTCCTTTCACCTTGTTCCAATAAGGCAGTCTAGCAATCTATCCTTATAACTGCTCTTGGGTATCTTTCCTTTGATGATCATTCCAAATTTGAATGGTCCAAGGAAGACTCTTACTATCACTTTAGTCCCAATGGGCTTACTGGCATCCCATCCTTTCGGGTACCTAACAGATTTACCGCCACTCTGGCGAATTAATCCCTACTCGCAACAAATAGCGGTTGGATTACTTTTTTGAGTTCCACCTTGTTCGAGATGTCATGTTCATAAATGTGATATATCTGTCTATTGTGGACCGTTTTGGCCTTCAGTACTCAACCGACTATCACTAAGAGGCCTTCTAGGTTCACCATTTCTTTTTCATTTGGTACTCCAGTCTAACAAGCCATTTGACTAATATTTCCTGATAGACATTTTTGTCATTCGGTGTGTTCTTTTTTGTCAGTGTGTTCTAGCTCACCCCTTTTTTCCTTACGGATTAATTGGCGTACATATGACAAGTCGCTAGCCTATAGGGATCCTTTGAGCGCCCTAAGCATTCATTAATGGTGGATCCTTATTTACGATCCTTGGTTAAACCATTTCTCATTCGCCCATACATTTGGCACCTCTAGTGTGTCAACTTCCATGACTATTTATGTTGGGGTACCACCCATATACTTTACTAGCTTTAACAACTGCAATTCTAGCATTCTCTTTCCAATTTATAATTCCATTTTCTTGGAGGACTCCTTTTATCCGTTGACTAACTAATGCATGTCCATGCTCCTATTTTCCTTGTAACCTATTTTCTTGTTTGTAAAAGTTCCCACTGGTGTCATTCTGATTGACCACCCATGTTTATTATCCCAGCGAACTATCCTGTGTTTAATGTCTCATCATACAATCTCGTGTTTATTATCCCATATAACTATCTATGATGTCGTGGCATCTTTCAGCTATGGTTTTGCACAGTATAACCCTGTATTTACTGTCTCAGCAGATTACCAAAAGATGCCATAGCGTCTTTCAGCCATGGTCTTAGTCCTATTTAGCAGTTCTAACGTGCTTTCATATTATGTCTTAACGTCTTTCAGCTATGGTCTTTCTGATTTTTATCATGATGTCATAGCTTCTTTCAACTATGGTCTTACTCATTTTTATCATGATACCATAGCATCTTTCAGCTATGGTCTTATTCATTTTTGTCACGATGCCATAGCGTCTTTCAGCTATAGTCTTACTCATTTTTATCATAATGCCATAGCATCATTCAACTATGGTCTTACTCATCTTGGCATATAACCTTCAATTGGACCCATGATTTAGCCATGATCTTTCTTATGCAGCCTTCCCATTTCATTTCTTCCATTCCTCAATTTCACCGTTCCTAACATTGATGCTCGAACACCATAGTGTCCCTTTTGTAATGCCTGGAGCTTTGCTATCACGGGTCACACAACAATATCGTATGGCGGTATTTAACAGAATCGACCATTTTTCCCATTCTTAACTTCTTCTAACCCATGGTTAGGTTTCCTCTGTATCATGCATACAGTAACCAAGCATACCATATAAAACATTGTTATGCAATGCGCCACGCTAGATAACATTTCAAAAATCATCTACTATTACAATAAACATCATGGCAATTTCGCTTAACAACATTTAGCATCCAGAAGACAAAGTGTAAATACTCACCTAATACTTTGTAGCCTCTTCATCTTACCTTTTCCAAACACCAGAGCTTCCATTCTCCTTGCAGCTAAGTGCGACAACCAAAATCATAAATTAGAATCGGTATTCTTAACTTAAAACCTAGTTTTTAAAAAATATACAAAACCCCTAAAAAGGTTCTAAAAACCCTTAAGTTCATTTCCTTAATCTTGCATAGACTGAAGGATTCAGGACCTTACCAACTTACTGGATTCTCTATATTTCCTAATCAAATCTCTTGATCATCGCCCCATGCAGAGCTTCCACGGCTATTTCTCTTTTGGAGTCATTTCTTAGCTATTTATAACTCTTCCTGCACAGTCTTCGACCATGTAAAAATCATTCATTGATAATCATTTTGTCTCCCACTAAGAGACTAGATGGTTCTAATTCAACCGAACCAGAATTGGTTCTCGACCCTATCCAATTTCGTTTCTAATTTTTTGTGATTTTCAAATAGAGGTCGTTAGCTTACGATATCTTCCAATTTAACCCCTAAATTATCCTTAATTTTCGGGTTTAAAGGATTTTGGGTGTGACATCTAGATTTAAAGTAAATCTTAACATATGAATCCCTATCTTTTTTTTCTACGTTTTTTTTCTTTAATCCAATATTTTTTTCTCAAATTCTAATAGAAAATTAAGTCGATAAAATGAATAAATTAATTTGAATGTTCAAAAAAACTTGTTTGATGTTATGCTATTAGGCTTTCGAGACCTATAAAAATAAAAACCTACTTGAAAATATAAATTAGTACAAAGCGATAAGTAAGATCGTATCCACAGAGACCAGTGAAAATTTTGTTTCCTCAATAAACAAGTAAAATAAAAATAAAAGAAGGGGATTTAACATTAAAAACTAAAATTAAAATTAAAACTAAGTAAAAAGAGATCGTAAAATAAAATTTAAGAAAACCAACGAGGAGAAACTTTAGTCAAAGCAAAATCTCTATTTAATTCAAGGATTTGATCATTGATGCAAATATGATTTCAATGCTCTTTAATAAATTGGTTATAGTTGTCGATGATCTAATCTATTCTTACTTTCTCAATCATCAAGACAATCGTAATTAACTACTTCCCTTATTGACAAAAATAACATTAAGAACGAAAGAGGCCCAATTCTAACCAACAAGGACATAATCAAGGTTTATTTAAACTAGATCAATATGTCCATATGTCACAAATAATCATGCATATGTCACAAATATTAGAACTAATCAATCCATCAAGTTTCTAATTGACCAAGCAAGTATTCTAAGCTATCAAATATTGGTCACATATTTAATACACCTGAAAAATTGTAGTTAAATCAAAAGACATACAATGCAAATACTAAAGAACCAAGAAAAGATTAAGAACGATTCGATCCCACAAAATTTATAGAATCAAACTTCAAATTTTACTTTGACTAGAAAAAAAGTTTATAAACTCATAAAGAAAATAAAACACAAAAAATAAAACTAGGAGTGGTTATGTCTCCACCTCTCTCCATTTAGTCTTAACCTAATAATGTTTATTTATAGGGAAAAATAATATCTCGTAGAAAGTACAAAAGTTCCCTTAATTAAATAATGTTAAATTTTTCTAGATTTTGTCAATTTTTGCATGAAACTTTTAGGCCATTTTTAGATATCTTATTGATGTTTTTGGCTCAAGTCGTGAAATAACTTTAGCTAAATCTTTCAATTCCCTTCGAACCAGTAAATTATGTGCCCAAAACAAAGGTTTTTAGCTCAAGTTATGACCAAAATACTGAAGTTGCACTATGTTGAAAATTCAAATCGCAAAAACTTGCTAAAAATAAACTTTAAGTTCTTTTTTCCTAATTATTCCCTAGATCAGTAATAAATAAAATATAATTATAAAAATATAATTAAGAAAATAAATGGCATAATTCAAGCAAAGAAATATCACAAATAATTGAGAAATTGCACACTTATCAAATTCCCCCACACTCGAATGACTGTCAACTCGTGTACACCGAAATATGCAAAAATATATGAGTTAAAGTGTAGTGTGTACTGCAAGTGTACATGTAAAATTGTAAATATTTGTGTTACAGTGGAGCACTAGAAGTATTACGATGATCAAACCAAAAGCAAATCGTGCGAAATAAAGCAAAGAATAAACTAGCATGCAAGAGAAAGGTTATTGAATTACTAAGGCAAAGAATTCTTATGACAGTCCAAAACAAGTGATTAATCTAAAAATTACTAAAACTAACTAAGCATAAAATTCCCAAGTAGAAGAAAATACAATAGCCAATGATGGTGATCGGTTAATTTTCATGCTAGCAATAAAATTACACTTAAGGACTCAACCGACATTCTCCTCAATCAACAAATTTTACTTCTCGATCTTAATTTAATCAAATAAAGAACTTTAATTGAATTATCCCATCGGTCTCACTCAATTAAGTCAAATTAATTTAATATTTATCCAATAGGTTCTCCTCTCAGTTTCAGCTATCCAAATTTCTGCTTAGAGTTGTCAATTCTAAGTTTTACCATTTATTCAATTTAGTCCATATTGTTCAACTGAGTATCTTAGGGACAAATTTACATCCTAGAGATCTAATTAACCAATCACCCAATGAATTTAGCACATACCAGTAATACAATTAAACGAACAATTCAATTTCATACAATAAAAAAACAAAGTATAAGGATGAAATTGCAATGGTTGAGAACTTTTTATGTAATTGCAAAAATTTATTAATTCTGATGGTAGAAAAATCTTCAATAAAAGAGATTATTGAATACCCAATAGATAAATTCTTCAATTGAAAATAAAAAAAGACAAAGTAATAAACAATATTTTGTAGAAATAACATTAACATAGAAATGGTTCTTGTACTAATTTAACTAAAATTTCCAACAACCCTAACTTTAAAATTATACTAACCTTTCTAACTACCTCAATAGTTTACAATATTGACCTTATCATTAAAATCATATATGGTAAGTTTGACCAAGGAATTCTTTATATTTTCCTTTTGATTTGGCTATAATGAACTCAATGTTGCGACATTGGGAAGGTGTGGTCGCAACATTGCTTCTCAGAGGGTCTTAGGTTGTGGCACCATAAGTTCGGTGTCATGACATTGTGAGTTAGGGTCTTGATCTCCTCATTCCATTTTAGCAGTTATGTTGCAACATCACAAGCTCGATGACGTGACCTTGTAAGCCAGGTAGCTCGATGTTGCAACATTGAAGATTGGGAGTCATGACATTGAAAGTTGGCAAGATGGTCTCCTTGGTTAAGTGGAATAGGTGATGTCGCGACCTTGGGGGTCAAAGAACTCCAGGTTGTGACATCAATCTTTTGAGGTTGCAACATTGTAGCTACTTACTTGCTTACTTCCTTGATCTCCATCGGTTAAGTCCCTGAAAATGCCTTAGCCACTATTAAGCTCATATATACATGTGATTGAAGTTTTTAACCATAAAAAAACTAAAAATTACAATTAAAGTAAATTTTAACCTAAGTACAAAAAATGATAAAAGGGCTCAAATAATTACTTGAAAATAAGCTCTTTGTAGAGTGGAAAGAAAATTAGAATGATGGAAAATTAAAAAGATAGAAAACTAGAAGGATGGAAAACATAATTTTTCCATCCATAGGTGTTTTTGGTAGGATAGATGGAAAAAGGGAAAGAAAATTACTCTTTTTTTTCTTTCCATTCATTGCTTGGTTGAGTTTAAAAATGGAAGTAAAGAAAACAAAACATTTGAAAATTGCATAATTTTGAACTAACATACAGATCTCTATTATTTTTCTTCTCTCATCATTCCAATTTGGAAGGATTGGTTTTATATAGTAGGATGGAAAATTATTATCCCTTATATTTTCTTTCCTCTCATTTTTCTTCCCTACCAAACACACTTCAAATTTATTTTCCTACCACTTTTCCCTCCCTCTAGTTTTCCACCCAACAAACCACACCCTAAGTATGTAAAGAGCTTAATTTTTCATATCGAAATATGATGGACCATTAAACCATGCTTGTTCTCAAGCATAAAACTAATATGAGTGAACATGCAAATTAAAATGCAACATAAAGAAATACTTAACTCAAATCGAATATTGAATCGTTATATACCAATAGAGCAAGCAAACATGTTTTCATGAATACATTCAAAAAGAGTTGAAAGCACACTTACAAGAATTGCTTGATCGCGATTTTATTCGACTAAGTGTGTCTCCTTGGGGTGCATCAATGTTATTCGTGAAAGAGAAATATGGATTGATGAGATTATGCATAGATTATCAACAGTTGAATCGAGTTACGATAAAGAATAAATATTTGTTACCTCGAATCGACGACTTATTTGATCGTTGAAAGGAGATATCATGCTCTTGAAAATAAATCTACGATCTAATTATTATCATTTGTGACTTAAAGAGCCAGATGAACCAAAAACTGCATTTATAACTCATTACGACCATTACGAGTTTTAAGTAATACCGTTTGGTTTGACTAATACCCCTGCCGCATTGATGGATTAAGTAATCGGGTATTTCAGCCATACTTGGTTTATTTTTTGTGGTGTTTATAGATGATGTTTTGATTTACTTGTTGAACAAGTCAGGTCATGTCGAGCTTTTCAAAGTGGTATTGCAGACTTTGCGTGAAAACAACTATATGCAAAATTCAATAAATGTGAATTTTGGCTTCGAGAAGTAGGATTCTTGGGTCATGTAATCTCCACTGATGGCATCCAAGTAGACCCAAATAAAATATCAGCAATTGTTGATTGAAAATTTCCAAAGAATATTTCGAGGTATGTAACTTTTTGGGCTTAGCCGGGTATTACCAGTGATTTGTTAAAAAAATTTCGATCATAGCATCTCTGATAAAGAAGTTGTTGCAAAAAGATATTAGCTTCATTTGGTTTGATAAATGTTAAAAAAGCTTTTATTAGAAGATCAAATTCTAACTCAACTTGAGATCGAGAAAAAGTTTATCGTTTATAGTGATGCGTCCCTTTGTGGGTTGGGTTGCATTTTGATGTGGAGCAGGAAAGTAATTGTTTATACCTTATGACAATTGAAGCCTCATGAGGGGAATTACCCTACACATTATATAGATTTGGTCGTGGTCGTTTTTGCTATAAAAATTTGGCGACATTATTTATACGGTGAAAAATGTCATGTTTTCACTGATCATAAAAGTTTGAAATATTTGATGACTCAAAAAGATGTGAGTTTGTGATAGCGTAGGTGGCTTGAATTTCTAAAAGAATATGATTTAGTTATTGATTATCATCTCGGGAAAGCTAATATAGTAGCCGATGCCTTGAGCCATAAATCTCTCTTTACTTTGAGGGCTATGAATGCAGTTTTGAAGTTGGAACATGATGGTTCTATTTTGGTTGAATTGAAAGTGAAACCGAAGTTGTTAGTGAAGCAGGATCTAGTGAAAAATGGCCAGATGACTAATTTGTGTATCAGAATCAATGATTGTTTATACTTTCGTGATCGATTGTGTGTACCGAGTGATTCAGGCTTGAAATGAGAATTGTTGAATGAAGCTCACGGTAGTGTTTATTCAATTCATCCTAGAAGCAATAAAATGTATAACAATATGAAACAATGTTATTGGTGGCCGAGAGTGAAACGTGAAATATCAGAGTTCGTATCTGGATGCTTAATATGCCAGCCGATGAAAGCCAAACATCAGGTACTATCAAATTTGTTACAACTAGTGATGATTCTCGAGTGGAAATGGGAGCATGTCAATATGGATTTTGTTTCAGGGTTGTCGTTGATTCTGAAAAGAAAAGATTTGATTTGGATTACCGTAGACAGATTGGTGAAATCAACTCATTTTATACTTGTTCGAACTAATTACTCACTTGAAAACTAGTTGAGTTACATGTTTTAAAAATTGTAAGATTGTCGATCACATCCGATCGTGATCCGAGGTTTACCTCTAGATTTTGGCGTAAGTTGCACAAGGCTTTGGGCTCCAGATTAAATTTTAGTACTGCCTTTCATTCGCAAATGATGGTCATTCAGGTAGGTAGTATAGATTCTGGAAGATATGTTACGGTGTTGTGTTGTTGAGTTTGAAGGTAGTTGGGAAAAATATTTGTCGTTAGCCAAGTTTGCTTGTAATAACAATTATCAGTTGAGTATAAAAGTGGCTCCATACGAGGCTTTATACAAGTGTAAATGTAGAAGCTTGTTATACTGGTGTGAATTGAATGAAAGAAAAATGGTCAAATTTGATATAGTTCAGGAAACTGAAGATAAAGTTTGCCTTATCCGTGATAATTTGAAAGTTGCATCCGATTGTCAAAAATCTTATGTTGAACTGAAACATAAAGATATTGAGTTTTATGTTGGTGAGAAACTATTTCTGAAAGTCTTGCCCTGGAGAAAAATGTTGCGTTTCATAGAAAAGGAAAACTCAGTTCGAGGTTCATTGGACTGTACGAAATCTTAAAAGAATTGGATCGATAGCTTATCATTTGGCATTACCTCCAGAATTTGATAGAATCTATAATTTTTTTCATGTTTCGATGCTTCGTCACTATCGTTCTAATCCATCACATATATTATCTATGAATGAGATAGAGTTGCAGGCTGATTTAACTTATAGCGAAGAATCGATCAGATTTTTAGCTCGAGAAGCGAAAGAATTATGCAATAAACGAGTACCATTAGTTAAAGTATTATGGAACCGACGCGAAGTTGAGGAAGCTACATGGGAAATGGAAGAATCTATGAGATCGTAGTTCCTGAAATTATTTTTAGGTATAAAATTTCGAGGACAAAATTTTCTAAGGGGGAGAGTTGTAATTGCCTGTTTTCATTTGTATCGAAAATAGTAGTTTTGGGACCACAAATTCGACCAATGAGTTCGTGATTAGTATTATTTAATTCATACGAGTCAAATGTAGTTTCATATTAAATGTTAGATTTAATAATTTTTACTAATTGAATGACTAGTTATGTTTAAGTGATTTTTGGAAAATAAGGTACCAAGATCTCGTTTCTGCAAATATAGCCCGTTTATATTTTTATTATATATTTATGGAGCTATTATATTGGTATGTACAGGTTCGGTTCGGGAATTTTAATGTTTGGTTAGTTAATTAATGAAAAAGAATTAAATTGTAAAAGATGTAAAACTTAATTGCTACTGAATTTTATTGATTAAATGGCTTCATTAACATAAGTGGAAGGACTTATAAGTCAATAATACCTTAATGTATATATAGTGGACGGTTAGTGATGTATTTTAACTAATTTTATAAGTTAATTATATGATAATAATAAAAGTAAAAGAATTATTAAAAAAAGCCATTGTTTTCAACTTTCTTCTTCATGTTTTAAAATCGAAACACCATTGAAGGACACTCAAGCTTTTGGTCATCTTTTTTTTGCATGGTATGAATTTTTTATTCGTTTTTAATAATTTTTATATTTTTGAGATCGTTGTAGCTTAATCTAGCTAACTCAAGGACTATTTCGTAAAATTGTTAAAGATTTTGGAACTTGCCATTAATGAATTCTAGGTGTTCTTGTGATTAAATGATGAATTTTTGAACTTGATTGTTGTTTAGGATGTGTAGTGAAAGTGTGCAGTGAAAGTGTGCAAAAATCAGTAAGTACGTATGTGTTGAATTATAGAATGTAATGTTAATGTAACAGGATATGTATGTGAGAAACTGATTTTAATGCACTCATATGTGGTTGGATACGTAATGGCTCAAAAAGCATTATTGGTGCACTTTAAGTGCAATTAAATGTGAATTCAATAAGCATGTTTTGTTAACAAGTTTGTGATGTGAATTGATGATTACGAACAGAGATTATGTGCATTAAATCAGTAATTAAAATTGTGTAATTGTGGATCTTTTGGCCTTGTGATCTCTTGAGACTGTTGGATATAGTTGGCATGCCATAGGATTGTTAGAACTCACCTATATGTGCTTTGTGATTTGGGCGTTGAGGCCTTGGGACATGTTGGAGAGATAAAGGAATATGAGCTAAGTTCTATCCAATGGGACATGTTGGTGTGTTAGAGAGTGTTAGCTTTATGCTTCACTTTTGGGATATGTTCGACTCTATGAGTCATTTGGTGTGTTGGAAATCCGTGTATCTGATGTGTGGTGATAGAGCCCACTTTTATGTTTCATAGCCTCAAGTGTCAAGTTATCTTAAAATGTATATATGTGTAATGTGATGTATTCCTAAATGAGTATATGGTTGTTATGCAAATTATAGTTCTTTTCTGTTATTTCGTATGTGTTATTGTTATTTATTCGTTTATTTTTCGGGGAAACAAAAGCAATGTGGTAGATTTTTTGCTAGTTTTTGACATGGTATTTAGAATGACATTATTACTTTAAAAGCAATGTGGTGACCTTGGTATGTTGGTTATTGCTCAGACATATTTATGATATTGTAAATTGCTACTTTGGTTATTTTGATGACCGTTTGATGAGGTATTTGATGCATGATGCATAGATGCATGTTAGGATGAATTGAATGCTTCAGGATGCTATGTTTTTACTGTCTAGAGTAGAGGTATCGATATTCGTGTTTTAAAAGTGATACCTCTCTAATTTTAAAATATGCAGGAAGTCATAATAGCAATTTGGTATTGATACCAAACCACGAGTATCGATACTCGAGAAAAAATTATCATTACTTTTTAGCAGGTATCGATATTTTCTCATGTTTTAATTTTAGACAAGAAATAGAATACTGATTTAGTACCGATTTTGCAAATGGTATCGATATCGTACTAGGAAAATATCGATACCTTTGTCCTAGTATTAATACCTACATGTTTGTCTTGAAAATTTTTCTAAGTGATCCTAATGCATGTTCAATTATTACTATGAGTTTATTTAAAGTATGTTTGGCATGTTTTAATGATGGCTAATATATGTTTGACTGAAAATTCATATGATCACTTATAAAGAGGATGATTTCTTAATAGCGTAACAATTTACTATGAGTATGATGTGTGACGATGGAATAACATCCTGATATTCGGGCTTAACAATCGGGACAGATATGGAGTATTACATTTGGTGGTATCAGAGCTTTAGATTATTTAACGCTTGGATCTATGTTGTTGATGTACTGATTAGGGTTTCGTAACCCATGGATATAAAAACCCATTTGTCTAAATTTTTCTGGATAGTTGAATTGTTTGAAATAATTTGTTTGAATTGCATGAGAATTGCTTGAAATGTTTTGATTAAATTGCATGCGGGGTAGGAAAGGGAACACATTGCTTTTAATCCTAAAGTTTACTTGCAGGAGCGAGACTTGGATCAGTTCCCGCTCACACCTCTGTTTGTTATTTTTTGTATGTTTGAGTAAATTAGATTCGAGCGTCGAGATTGCAGGTATTTTTGTCTTGTAATCAATTCTTTTATACTTGTTAGAAGTATTAGGTTCTACGCCTTCGTAAATTTTGAGTGATTTAGCTAATAAGTAGAGAATCTAGATAGGGACTAATGAATTAGGAAAAATGATTATGAGTTCCTAAGACGAAAGTGTTGTAGTGAGTAAAGGAAATTGTTAGCAAAGTTATTGTAGAATAGTTCGTGGGAGTGAATAGAATCGTTAAAAAAAGTAATAGGAAGCTAGAAAGAATAGCAATCAGAGTGCGCAGCAAAAGTGTGATGGTCAGTTTAGAAGTAAAAATAGCAAATTCTGTGATTAAGCAAGTGACGTGTCAGTAGGAAATTTCAAGGAGGAAATTCTTTTTAGATGGGGAGAATTGTAACACCCCAAAATAGGGCCTAGGAGTTTTAGGGATATTTTAGGAATTTTAGCCTTAAAGTGTTCGAAATTTTGCGACAAGGTAGATCGTTAATGTTTTCGTCTATAACTCTTAAAAAATTAAATCAATTTCTGAAAATGAGTTTTAAATACCTTTAGTTTTGAAAAAAGGATTGATTTATAAAAGAGTTAAAAATTAGAGTTTTTAAGAGGTAATTAGACCATATTTTAAAATCCAACCTAAAAACTCTTATTTATATAGTTTTATTTTCACGTTAGTTTTCTTCTCATCTCATACTTGTGCCATCCATAGTTCTCTCAACTCTCCTAATTGATTTTGATTTCCAAATCCTAATTCCTTTCTATTTCTATCATCTCTTAAGTTATAAATCTCCATAGAAGTTAAGAAAACACCCAAAAACACCATAGTTTTCTCCATTGTCAAGCTTTTCGGTTTTTTAAGTTTTCACTCAAACTCTTGGATTTTCATCAACTAAGGTAGAGATTTGATTCCTTATGAGTTTCTAATGTTATTTAGTCTTTAAAACTAAATTTTTAGCCATTAAATCGTATGTTTTGAAAATAAAAGTCAAAATTTGAGTCGTTAATGGTGGATTTCAGGTTTTTGAGTAAAAAAAGTGGTTTCAAAGTGTTTTTCAATTAGTTTTGACATGATTAAGAGGTTTCTAAACTTACTTTTAAGTTTCGTTAAAGATTTCTTTAGTTTTAATGAATTTTCAAAAAATAGCCATAAACATTTCGAAAAAGTCGATACTATGAACTAAGTAGTTTAGTGTAGTTTAAAGGTTGGGAATTAGTCATAGGTGAATTATAAGATGATTAGATTTGGTTTTAGGTGAAAAGTTTGAGTATAGACTGAGATATTCGAATTTAAAGTTTGTTATGTTAAAGATTTCGTTTACATGAGAACTTAGTTTAGGCTTTTTTTTATTCTTTCTGGTCAGTATTTGGCTAATTTTTTAATGTATATCATGTGGTTATTATGTGCGAATCATCAAAATCGTTGGAGCCTTCTTCGAGCAAGGCAAAAGGTAAGGTAAACCTAGTTTAAGCTTTCAGCTTTTCAACGAAAGCATAATCGGTGAGTGTTTGGAATTGCTGCTAGTAGGCACGATTCATAGCGCTAATTGAGAGCTTAAGAATAGACTAAATCCCTATCCTAAGTTTCGAGTGTAAGCTTTCTATTTCCCTTTTTTTATTTTTGGTAAATTATGTGATTATGAGAATATTTATGAATTGATTATTATGATGTGATATTATGATATAATACATGTGAGATGACTATAGGGAATTGTATTGTGTTGTGGGCATATTAAATATGCCGAACAATAGTGATGATGTTGTGTTAGTAATATAAATGTGCAGTGAAAGTGTGCAAAAACCGGTAAGAATGTATGTGTTGAATTATGGAATGTAATGCTAATGTAACAGGTTATGTATGTGATAAACTAATTTTAACGCACTCATATGTGGTTGGATACGTGATGGCTCAATGAACATTATTGTGGCACTTTAAGTGCAATTAAATGTGAATTTGATAAGCACGCATTGTGAATAAGTTTGTAATGTGAATTGATGTCCTGTGGTAGTAGAAAGGGACTGCCTTCGGTTTCCTCTTTCCGTCTCTACTCAGTTGCTACCCTCTATTGTTGCCTCTGGATTTCCACACCCTTTAGGGTTTCCTCTTAGCTTTTTATAAGTTTTTCTTTCTAGCGTAACTCCAACATCCCACGATATCTTCTCCTATTTTCTAGGTAGATTTTTCTGGTACAAGTAGAGTTAGGATGAAACTGGTATGCGTTGAGTGTTGACTCAGTCATCTTTCTAAAATTGCCATGGCATTTATGTTGGAAAACTATCCAACCTTTTGCCATGACAAACCTTCACTCATTTATTTCTTTCTCCACATCCTGCACCTGCCAAACCACCAAACACAACCCTTCCACATGCAATTAAAAGTATCTAGCATGAAAACATAGTCCAAGCTCCTAATGCAATGATAAAAATGCTAATGAAATGTCCTAAAATGCCACCAAATGTACCTAAGTACAAGCAATTAGCTAGGCCTAAAGGCATGAAATATAACTATTTTCAAGATTTATCTCGTAATACGTCATGTTATTAGAGTAACAATGCTAGTTGCATTGTGAGTATAATAATTAGGACCCCTTTGGTTAGGGAAACCATGTATTGTCCATATTGGATTCTTATTTATATTTGCATTTACAATTGTATTCCATTAACGAAGATATTTTGAAAGGGTGTGACATGATTCAAGTCTCTATGGGAACATGGGTCCTATTTGTAAATAAATATTAGTTAAATGGGCTAGAGAGAGATGTTTTATCTTCTTCTTTCCTTTGAAAATACTGTTGTGGCTTTCTTTGCAAGCCATCTAGGGTTTGTTACCCTTGGGTAGGAACTAAAGATCGAATCTAAAGTAGAAGATTACTTCATATTCTGGTGAGTATTTCAGTTATGCATGTGGAATTCTAAAGAGTAAGTTGTTAATTTTGGTTTAACATTAAGATTCAAGAAAAATGGGCTTTGTATGAGGTTTTCCATGTCTAAGAAATGGTTAAAGGTATGTGAATGGGTTTTGATGATGTTTCTATGTTCCTTGAACAGTGATTTCTAGTCAGATGGTTGGATATGGAGTTTTGAACGACAATAGTTGAGGATCGGGTGAGCTTCTACACTATCCCTTATATATATTTTGTTTGTACTAAAATATATCTATATGAATTTAATTAAACTATGAAACTAAAATCATGGATAGTATGGAAATCATACTTATACGAATAATGGGATGAAGGTATGTGTGTGGGATATGAATTTTGGAGATTTCAAATTTGTGAAAGAATGGGGATTGAGTTAAGATTAAGTTAAAGAATAAGTAGTTTGATCGAATGTGAGTTCTCTCATGACGACTCCTATAAATATTTTATATAAGTCATTTATAATCTAAGTTTCAGAAGAGATGAATTAGTGCATTAATGATAATTGAAGATAACATGAAAATTTGGTAAGAACCTGTGAAGTCTAAGTATGTGATGAATTATGCATAAGTGTTGTCATATTTAATCAAGACTTCGTATGTGTTCGTTTGGAATGTATACTGTGAAATGTGATCTTATTGATATGGTTGAAATATTCATTGAAGTATAGTTTCATTAAAGGATTGAGTTAGTCAAATGTGAGTCTCTACTCTGACTTTTACATAATGACTTTTACATGTAAATTATGGGTATAAATGATTAAATAATGACAAAACTTGAGTATCGACTAGACAAGTAAAGAATAAGAGAATTGTGCAAAGTAAAGTTATTATGTGTAGAATTACATAAATGAAAAGTAGAATGATGCGTATGTAGGTAAGGTCTAATAAAAAAAGGGTATAAATTAGACTTGTAATTTGATGAAAGGTTAGATGAACCTGAGTGCATGGGTAATTGTGATGATGAATTATATCTATGAATGGATGAACATTTGTTGAGTACAATATGTGTTTCTAAAGTGAATCTAATAAGTTTCGGTATACATTAATTGTTGCTTTAATATTAAAACATTGATGTATAGTTGTAACAATATGTCTGAAATTGTATGATGTGAGATGATTGTTCTAGTTTGTTTCAGTGCATGATGCGATTCTGGTTAGAAATGGAGCTCCAACATTTGTTGTGGACTCGAAGATACATGTGACACAGATTTAGCCTAGACTGCTAACCTTACATGTATGATACCCTCTAAAAAGGAATCGTAAGTGACGATTACCTAAAAAGGGTTCTTTGTGTGTCCCAAGATGATAATGGGCAAACCTCACAAAATATGAGTATAGACAAATTCATATCGTAAAAATGTTATGAAAGGAATGCCTTTACTATAATATATGAAAGGAACGCATTTGTGGCAATATATAGAAGGAATGCCTCTGTGGCAATATACGAAAGGAATGCTTTAGTGGAAAACTTTGAAAAGAATACCTTCGAGGCAAACTCTGAAAGGAATGCCTTGACGGTATACTCTATATAATGGCCTGTGTGGCAAGTTCTGTATGACAATTATGGCGCGTTCTACCGGCTTTGTGGTAAAATGTGCTTATTTGCCCTTATGGTAAGTTTTGAATAAATTATGATAGTTTTGTAATAATTATTGATTAGAAAAGGTTATGATACGTCCAAATTCAAGGGTTGAATAAGGTCCATGATATGATTGAATAAGCCTTAAAGGGGATTTCTTGAAAAGAAATATGTATATATGTTAAGAAGGGTGTCCGCCATTATCACACCCCAAAATTGGGCCTAGAAGTTTTGAGGGTAAAATGGGGATTTTAACTCTAGTGAGCTTGGGAATTTCGTTAGAATAGTACTCATAAATGTTTTTGTCTATGGCATTTTGGAAATTAAAACAATTTTTGAAAATAATATTCAAAGGACTTTCAATTTTGAAATAAGGACTGATTTGTAAAAAATTCTAAATTATGAATTTTTAAAAGGTAATTCAACCAAATTTTCATTTTCACCCTATTTTCCCCCTTCATCTTTATAAAACCCGTGTCAGTCTCTTCATATCTTTATTTTGTCGTTCATTAAATTCCAAAGATCCTCTCATTCAATTTTGATTCCCAAACTTAATTCCTTATGTTTCTATCATTCCCCAAGGCATAAATCTCCATAGTATTTCTAGAAAAACATCCAAGAACACCATAGATTGGGTTTTTCAGGTTTTCGATCAAAAATTTGTTTTTTTGTCAACTAAGTTAACAATTCGATTCCTTATTTGTTTTTGATGTTATTTGATTCTTTAAATTGAGTTTTTAGTCATTAAATCGCATGTTTTAAATAAAAGCAAAAAATTGGGTCGTTAAAGGTGGATTCCAGGATTTTGGGTAAAAATGTGGTTTCAAAGTGTTTTTCAATTGGTTTTGATGTGATTAGAAGGTTTCTAAACTTACTTTAAATTTTTATTGAAGGTTTCCAGCATTTTAATGAATTTTCATGAAAATGGTCATAAACATGTCAAAAATTTTGATACCATGAATTTGGTAGTTTTGCGTAGTTTAAAGGTTGAAAATCGGTCGTAGGTGAATAATTAGATGAATGGAATTTGTTTTAGGCAAAAAGAATGAGTATAGACCGAGATATTTAAATACCAATTTTCTATGTCGAAGGTTTCAGTTACTTGAGAACATAGCTTAGGCTTGTGTTTTGATTGCTTAAGTTGAGTCCTTAGCTAATTTTTGAATGTGTTGTTGTGTGATTTGTTGTGTTAAAGCTTTGGATTCATTAAGACCATCTACAAGTTAAGGAAAGGCTAGTTTTAGATTTCGGCAATTAGGCGAAAGCGTGATCGGTGAGTGTTTGGAAACACTACTTGTGGACATGATTCATAATGTTAATTGGGAGCTTAGGAATAACCTAAACTTCTATCCTATGTTCCGAGTGTAAGCTTTCTATTTCCTTTGCTTTATTTTGACAATTATGTGATTATGTGAATTATTGTGGATTGATTATTATGATACGATATTATGATATGAGACATATGTGATGACTATTGTGAATTATGTTGCGTTGTGGGAATGATATACATGCCAAATGCCAATTATAATGATATGCTAATAATGTAAATATGTAGCGAAATAGAGCAGAATTACAGTAAGTATATATGTGTTGAATTGTGGAATGTAATATTATTATGACAAGTAATATGTGAGAATAATTTTATGTGATATATGATGTACTAATTTTAATGCACACATATGTGGTCAGATACGTGATGGCTCAATAAGCATTATTGTGGCACTTAAAGTGCAAGTAAATGTGAGTCCGATAAGCATGCATTGTGTACAAGTTATGATGTAAATTGATGAATATGAACAGAGATGATGTGCATTAAATCAGTAATTAAAAAATGTCTAATTGTGGATGTTTTGGCCTTGTGATCTCTTGAAATCGTTGGATATAGTTGGCATGCCATAGGATTGTGAGTACTCACCTATATGAATTGTGTTTTTGGGCATTGAGGCCTTAGGACAGGTTGTAGAGATAAGGGAATGTGAGCTAAGCTCCATTCAATAGGACATGTTTGGTGTGTTGGAGAGTGTTAGCTTTATGCTTCACTTTTTGGGATATGTTTGACTCTATGAGTCAATTGGTGTGTTGGACATCTGTTTATCTGATGTGTGGTGATAGAGCCCACTTTTATGTTTCATAGCCTCTTAAGTGTCAAATTATCATTTAAATGTGATCTTATTTATTGTGATAATACGATGTGAGATGGATGCATAAACATGTAAATAATATGTTAAATGAGTGGATTTAAGTTTCATGAAAATGTTAGTATGTTCTCATAGTAAATTGCTTATTAATTGTGGCTTGGGTCGTTTTTTATTTAACTTGTGAATGCATGTGAATATATAAGCTAGACTTGTGAATTATTAAAGCATGTATGTGTTGTTTAGTCTTTGATGAATTATTGTTAAATGAATTACATATATAAGCGAGTTGAATGTAATTGCATGTAGGAATATATGTTAGTTTTATGATTTAATGAAACGCGAATATGTTATTTTAACTTGGTTAGAATATGGTTGTGCAATTGTTGTGGTATGCTCTTTTTTAACCTTTGATTTTGTGTTTACTTTGTGGTTACTCCAACATTCACTGAGCTTGTTTAAGCTCACCCACTCTCTCTAACCATTGTAGATATTTAGCATTTGTGTTATGAGTAGTGCAGTGATACCAAGGAAGTGATCCACATTAGGCTTTAGTATTTGTGTAGGTTGTATTAATATTATTTTTCGAACTGTGAGGATAAGGCAATGTGGTTAGACTTTGATTGATTATTATTGTGGTCCTCATGATATTTTATGGGTTTAGTTTTCTAACACTTTTGATGGATGTCATAATTATTTCATTAATATTGTTTTGATTTGAATATTTGCTATGTTGAAGTGTCGTGAACTGTATGTATGGTCAATGGACGTTGAATAATGTGGTAGAATTGTTGCATGATATTGCCATGATGTTTTGGATATTTTGTAGCTTAATTATTCCTAGGAGCTATAGTTTTTGACCTTGGTATATTGATTCTTGCTCGGACATGTTTTTGATGTTTTGAACTATTATATTAGTCTTTTTTACATTGGTTTACAAAGATAAATGATGCATGATGGTTAGATATTTGTTAGAATGGATTAAATGCTTAGATGTTTTGTATTTTGTGGTATGGAGCAGAGGTATTAATATTCGGGTTATAAAAATGATACCTCTATGATATTTCGATGTGCAGGAAGTCAGCATGGTAATTTAATATTGATACCTTACCACGAGTATCAATACTCGGGGTAAAATAATCAATACTTTAATAAAGGTACTGATAAATTCTGGAGTTTGATTTTTAGATGAGAAATAGAATGATATTTTGGTATTGATTTTTCAATCAGTATCGATACCATATAAGAGAAATATCAATACATTTGTTTTAGTATCGATACCTATGTAACTTGTTTTGGAATTTTGCTAAGTGGCTCTAATGCATGTTTAATTGATATTATAAGTTTGTTTGAAGTATGTTTGGCATGTTTTAATTATGATTAATATATGCTTGACTTAAAAGTTTGTAAGAACGTTAATAAAGAGGACAATTGCCTATTAATGTGACATTTTATAATGTGTGATGCGTGACGGTGGTGTGACATCTTGATATTCGAGCTTGACGATCGGGCTGGGTATAGGGCGTTACAACCATGATAATCTACTAGTGTTGAATATGAACGTGTTTGTAACTATGTTTGACTTAAGAAGTTGTCAATACAAGTTCATCCATGTTATGTAATAGTTGAATTAGATTTACCTAGAATCTGTCATATCTAGTTTTATGATGATTTCTACTAAATTCATATGGATATCCTAAGTATCTAGGGTCTTGAAATAGAGTGATGTGAAATTTATCTAAAGGATCCATGTAGCACAAAACCAAAATAGGTTTGTGTGGTATTGAACCAAGGCATGAATTTATTAGTTGTTGACGGTATTATTTCTGCGTAAGTATTCGCCAACATGTATGAGTATCCGCCCGCGATAACTATCAGTGAGAAATTGTTTGAAATAGGAATATGAGTTAAGACATGGAAAGTTGGAAGGGTTTTCTGAAGGAATGTTTTGTTAAGAAAGTATTATGGGACGAAAGATTTATGAAACAATGGAAGGGATTTCCTCAGTTTACTAAATATCAAGGATTAAGCATAGTAAGGGTTGGATGACTGGCATATATAAGAGTGAAAAAACTGTAATTGTATCAACTAAAGTAAATTATGCAAAGTATGTAACATCCTGATTTTTGGCCTAGTCGGAACAGTGGTTTCAGGACCACAAATCCGATGAGGAAAAAAATTATTTTATTATATTTTTATGGTCTACGATTTCACAAAATGATTTCGTGAAAATTTCGTTCGAATATTTCAACTTTTTGGGCACTCAATTTAGTCAAAAGGACTAAATTGTTGCAAAAGTTGAGTTCTACATGTTAGAGGTGTCCAATTGTTATGAAATTTTAAATTGGAGGTCCTTATATGGTAATTAGGCCATTGGTTAAGTTGGTAGACAAAAATGGACATGGTTAGGCATGTTTCCAAAGTTTTTCATTAATGGCATTTTGGTCATTTGGTTATTAAAGTGAATTAAAAACAAAATTAAAAGCCAATTTTTCTCCATCTTCAACCCCATGGCCGAATTTCACAAGGGGAAACCATGGCTAGGGTTTTTCAAGCTTTCAAGCTCGATTGTAAGTCTGTTCTAGCCCCGTTTTTAATGTTTTTTTTGTTTTTGGAGTCTCGGTAACTTGATTTAGCTTATTCTAGCAATAATTTAACCTAGGGTTCATATTTGGAAAAATATACACAGCTGAAATGTGTTTATTTTGATGTTTTATGGTAGAATATGAAGCTTGAAATTATGTTAAACAACTTTTGCTAAGTGATTTTAAGTGAAAACAAGTAAAACGACATAATCGGTAAAAATACCTAATGTTCATAAGTAAGTGTTAGAGTGGGAATTTTATGTTGCCATAGAAGGGGAAAATGTTCAGCATGTCATAAAACATAAGAATAAGGGATGAAGGTTAATTTCCGAGCTTTGGGACAAAAGTGTAAATATGCAAAAGTTTAGGGGCAAAAATGTAATTTTGTCAAAGTTCAAGTTAAGGACTGTTTTGATGAACGTGAGTATTAAATAAGCTAAATTTTCTATTATAGATCAAGAAGAACAAAATTCGAAGTTAGACTAGGGAAAGAAAAAGGTTTAGGACTAAAGTGCTAGATTTGATCATATTTTGTACCGAGGTAAGTTTACGGTAAATAAATATAATATTTTAATAATTATTATTAATATTGTTATTTTCCAAAAATTATGAATTTATTTTATGAATTTATTTAATGTTGACTCAAGTATAAGATGACAGAGAATCGGTGTTAAAAAGCCCCGTTGAAACATGAGGAATGTATCGGATACAAATGTTATGACATTTGGGTAAAAAGGTCCCATGTAAGACCATGTCTGGGACATGGCGTTGACACCGAGATGAGAGGTCTCATGTAAGACCATGTCTAGGACATGGCGTTGGCACCGAGATGAGAGGTCCCATGTAAGACCATGTCTAGGACATGGCGTTGGCACTAAGATGAGAAGTCCCCCGTAAGACCATGTTTGGGACATGGCATGGGCACCTATATGAGAACTCTCATGTAAGACCATATTTGAGATATGGCATTGGCAGTACAAGAAACATCCCATGTAAGACTATGTCTGGGACATAGCTTTGGCACGTTATATTCAAACAGGAGACCTAAGTATCTTTAGTATTCCAAGTGATTCAACGGGCTAATAAATAGATGATGTTACATGAAAGTTCAGGTAAAAGCCTAATAGACAAGTTCAGGTGAGTTAATAAGATTAAGAGTATCTCAGTTATCAGTTGAGAAAAGAAATTTCAGCAACGAAGGAGTCAGTTAAGCAAGCAAGTAAGTAAACGAGTAAGAGAGTAAGTAAAGATCTTAATGCTTAATAAAAATTTATGAATATAATTGTTTATGATAAATGTTGTTATTTATTTACTTGTAAACTTACTAAGCTTTATGCTTATTTCTTTTATTTCTTTTTCTTTCATATAGTATTATCAAGCATAGTCGGGATCTTGAAGACGTCGGAGAGCGTTCACACTATCAACCACCACAACTCGGTATTTTAAGACGATAAATGTTTTGAGCTCACTACACCAAAATAGGTCTTTAGCGGCGTTTATTTAGGCCTTTAGCGGCGTTTTTTAACGCCACTAAAGCGTCGCAAAAAAGGCCGCTAACGAAAACGTCGCAAACGTTTGCAGCGTTTACAAACAAAAATGCTGCTAAAGACCATGTTCTTTAGCGGCGCTTAGAGAAAAACACCACTAAAGATCATGTTCTTTAGCGGCGTTTTTTCTTAAGCGCCGCTAAAGAACATAGTCTTTAGCGGCATTTTTTCTAAGCGCTGCTAAAGAACATGTTCTTTAACAGCGCTTTTATACACAAACGCCATTATTTTTGGGATTTTTTTATATTAAATTTTTCATTTTTCAGCCCTCCTGTAGCAACAAATCAAAAGCAACCAGATCTAAACCAGACAAAAGCAATAAATTTATATAATATTTCAAATTAAACGAATAAAATAATATTAATATCAATAAATAAAAGTGAATTCATATTATTTTTGCAAAAATGTTAAATGTTAAAATGATAAAAATATTTATGCAATACACTATGACGGCAGAAGTTGCGACTGAAACATCTTCATCATAGTCTGAAGCTACTGCTGGAGTTCGTCGTACTTTTTGCTCTACTCTGCTTCTCTCGCTACAGCCTCTGCTTCCTTCGCTGCAGCCGCTGCTTCCCTCGCTGCCGCCTCTGCTTTAAGTTGTAGCTAGAGTTCTTCATATTTCCTTTGAACTTCAACTGTGGTCGCTTGCATCTGAGCCATCTGGTCTTTTAACCTCTGAACTTCAGCTTGAGCCTAACTCCCCGAAGCCATGTATTGTTGCGAGCTAGATCCAAAATATTGGGTTGGGCTAACAAAAGATCCTTGAAATTGAACCCGACCATACCTTTCAGGACCCAAAACTTTAGTAATAATCCGGTTATCAATTTCTTCAAGATGAACAGAACTATCAGTAGAAACAATCGCTTCTTACTCCGCCTTTTTATCCTTTAGTTTTTCCTAATAAATAAATCACATAGTTAGGAACGCAATATATATTAAAAAACATATGCAACATAACAATAGTCGCATTACAAGCAATTAATTAAACCATTAGAAAATAAACACTATAAATAATTAAAACAAGTCAAATCGTATTAAGTAAACGTACCATTATTTCACTAGCTTCAAGAGTCGTGGGAGATCCATCTTTCTTCCTATGTGTAATTTCAAAAAGTTGAAGGCGTCCAACTTTTTTACCGGACGACAGTTCCTACAATATAGTAGTAAAAATATTATTTAATGGAAAGTTATACATATTTTACAATATTAAAAAATTAAAAATACCTCCGCCTCAACTACACATGCAAAACTTCTCGACCCGGCTATGTGAGTGAATTTTTGTTTCTGCCTGCTGCTTTTTCCAACTTGTTCACGATCCTACGTTATGAAATTTTTAGTACGTAAATAGTAAATACTATAAACCAAAATAATTACAATAGTTTGGAAGTACGTCATACCTCGCCTTTCTTCGAATGCCAAAATCTAACCGCATCTTCCCATTGGTACCTCAATATACCCGGCGGGACATTTTGCAATTTCTCATCGAGGGTTGTTTTTGTCTTATAATAATTTTTCTTCAAAGTACTTTTATTGTCTCTCCATATTTTTCCCAATGCCTTCTTTAAATAAGCATCCGAGACCTCTAAAGCAAACCTCGCCTACAAAAAACACAAGTTAATAAAGTAAATATAAATGAAACTATTTCCCAAGCATTACAGATGACATTAAGTAGCGCGTTACCTTAATATTTTCGAGGACTTGGTTTTTGTTGCTATCGGGCATTTGATGCCATGACTCGTAGTTGATAGGCAACATATTCGCATTTCGTGCTAAAATGCCCATGTATCCTGTTAAAAGTCGAGCTTCTGATCCAACAGGCTAACCAAAACTGTTTTGTCCAAGTTTGACACGCTCAACTGGATCTAACTCGTATAACTCTCTAAGTAGCATACGTCCTCGACCTCTGCGCGTCCCACCATTTTCAACTACAAATGGTATATTATAATATAAGAATTTGAAAAATAAATCAATTATAAGTCAACACGCATGTAAATTAAATGTAAAATTACTTTGAACTTCTGTGGGATCCTCAGGTGTAATCGGAACATTCGAAGATCCGATTGCTGTCTGTTGTTCAGTACTATTTGTTTCTGTCGAGTTTGGATCATTTTGAACAATGCTTCCCCTTAGAATTTTTCTTCTAGGCATTTTATCTGCAATACACGTAAAATAGTTGAAAACTTAATAACTAATTACAACAACAACAGCACATATAAAATAGTTGAAATATATAATAAGACCAAGATTTAAATTATGATATTACATATAATTAAACAATCATAAAATCTTACTACATCATTATTCGTAAATATCTTAATCCGTATCCTGACGAACCCATTGAAATTGTGCACTAGTACTAGGGATATTATCGTTTAAGTTTTGTTCTGGAAAGGGCAAAGTTTCTAATTTGTTGTCGATTTTATCGCTACTTCCAATGCCCATGTCAAATAAGTCTCTAGGGATGTTACGGAGTACAACGTACCAACCCTCATCAGTTGGATCTTTTGAGTAAAAAATTTGTTTGACTTAAGATGAGAATACATACGGCTCATCCCTTCCATGATCGTGAATATTAAATGTTTCCCGCAACATCCCTTCTATGTCATCCCCTCTAACAGACTGATGGTAAGTCGTATTGTCATAAGATACATCCATCCTTGAAGAGGAAGTACTAGGCGGGCATTCTCCATGAAAAAGCCATTGTTTATAACCCCGGTCAAACCCATCAACAATTAGATGCTCGTATACAACTTCACGATAATGTCAGTTTATGTTGACACACTTCTTACACGGGTAAAGAATCATGTTCTCCTGGCTTGCATATTGAAATGCAAAATTTAGAAAAGTCTGTGCTCCATTTCGATAATCGTCGCTCACCCTTGACAAATTCATCCAAGACCGGTCCATTTCTTATTTCTTGACATCTGATTTTCACCAGAAATTACAAGGGTAAGTTGTTCAGTGGCAAGTATAAATGAGTTATGTAAGTATATCATGAAGATAAAACTAAAAATGTAGAATCAATGCTTTGATGAATTGCAGAAGTTAGGGTTTTAACTTGGACCAAAGAAATATTTATATCAGTTATTTGAATTGTAAAATTTTAATTTGGACTTGAAATTAAAATTTGAATTACAAGTTAACTCGAAAAAATTAAATAATTTGATTCGATTAACTTAAAATTTAATTTTTTTAATTTTTTTAAATCGAATCAAATTTTACTCAAATAATTTTCCATTTTTCCATACATGTTGAAATTAATTTCTTGTTTAATAAATTTATTTAAAAGTGGAGTCTCCATATAAATATTATTAAAATATTAATAAGTTATGTAAGTTATTATAAGTAAGTTATGTAAGTTATTATAAGTAAGTTATGAAAGTTATATATAAGTCATGTATAAGTTATGTAAGTTATTATGTAAGTTATGTGTTGTGTAAGTTTATATATAAATTTTAGTTAAGTTATGTATGTAAGTTATATATAAGTTTATATATAAGTTATGTAAGTTATTATGTAAGTTATCTGTTGTGTAAGTTTACATATAAATTTTATTTAAGCTATGTATGTAAGTTATATATAAGTTTATATATAAGTTATGTAAGTTATTATGTAAGTTATGTGTTGTGTAAGTTTATATATAAATTTTATTTATGTATGTAAATTATGATATGATTGATAAATATTTCAAATATATATAAAATTTTAATATATATATATATATATTAAAAATGTATATAAATATATATATCAAAGATGTTTGAAAATATAACTTTTGCACGAATGTATTAAAAATGTATATAAATATATATTCGGGCAACTATGGATTTTTGCACGAATGTAGTAAACCATATTCAAAGTCAACAAAAAAAAGAAGCGAGATAATAAAAAGAAACATCTTGGAATATGCATTATTCGATTAAAACTTAATTAATTGATCGAATTAATTAGTTCGATTAATTGGTTGGTCATTAAAATTAATTAATTACTGTTAGGGCATACACATGGATATCACATAAACAAAGTTAACAGACATTAACTTTTCCATCTAATTTAAAATAATTTGACAAAAAATACAAATTTAAGGAATAATTATTTTTGTCATTCCTTGAAACTTCATTGAAATAAAAACTAAGAAAAAGAACATTATCATTATATTTTCAATTAACCGACTGGAAATTAAGTCATTGAAAAAAAAATTCTATCCGAAAATGGTTAAGAAATCTGAAATTTCAATTAATTGTAGTTTAGTTCGAGTAAGCACTCCTAGAAATATGATTATGGCTGCGATTTCTTCCTATGATCATATCGTAATTAGTAAGCAGCAGCCCAAAAAATAATCATGATAAGTGACCATCAAATATCAATGAATTGCCCTAATAAATAATGATGATGACGAAGAATTACTGAAATCTGAGGCAAGGTAACCAAATCACAATCAAAGGCAGCAATTCAGTCAACAAACTCGAAATTACTCCAACCTAAAACCAATCCGATTATAAACATGTAATAACTTGAATTTAATAATTGAACTCGTAACAATCTGAAAAACTCCAAATCCACCCAATATATACCTTTAAACATCTACAAATCTAGAATCCCAGATTGGTTTAAAGCTCTAAAAGCATCTATAAGTTTAAAGGAGCTAATCAAAGGTACCCATAGCTTGTGAATGGGAAGGCCATAAGCTATAAATGAACAACTTTGAAACAAACCTGGTATAGTTTGTTAAAAGCATCCCAATCCTACTTTTTTTTGCTTTCCTAATGGAGCCTTATTCCACAAAGTCCAGGGAGCACACTAAACATCTGGGATAATTTATCATCACATTTTTTCTGTCATTGCATGTTCAAATGAATCAAAGCAAACAACACTTGCACTAGGATGTAAGGTAGCCGTAACCAAAGCACAGAATTTGGCAATAAATTAATGATAGAAGATTTTGCTGCCCTGAAAACCAGAGGGCGCTAGTATTTTCTATTTTGGATTAGTTCCAGTTCAATAAAATAGCATGTCTAAAAGGTCTGTTGAGTTAGAATGAAAAAAAGGACACCAGATGCAGGCATGACCCTGAGATTATTACAGTTGATATACATACCAGGCTATGTCCATATTCATACATATAATTTTTCATTCGTACATGGACTAAACATATTCAACATTCAAAGGTCTTTTTAGTCGTGTTATCAAAATCATCGATTTTAGTAAAGTATATATTCCAGCAAGTGGAATATATTCTAGCAAGTATATACTTGGCCATATATTCCAGCAAGTATATTCCAGCAACTGGAATATATTCCAGCAAGTATATATTCCAAAGTTATAAGTAATTATTTTGATCCCTTTGCAGTGTTTAACAATGATATTTAATATTTAGTTTAATCTACTAATTGGGGCAGGAAGAAGAAGAAGCAAGTACGAACGGATATTGTTGCAGCAGAGGATATCACGAAAACTTACCAATTGTTGCGGCAGAGGAGACCGACGGACGGAGACGGTGATGTGACAGAAGAAACGGCAACGTTGCAAGAGGTCGAGTTTGGGAAAATCTGGATTAGGGGAAATTTTAGGGATTTGGGGGAGAATGGGATTTTGGGAGATAAGTCACGATAGTTGGGGATTTGGGGGAGAATGGGAATTTTGGGATAAGTTTCGGTAATATCTATGGGAAAAAAACGATGACATTTTTTTATGAAAATGAAATCATTTGTAGTACAAACACAGCCGTTTTACACACATTAAGCTAAAACTTGTGGCGCTTAGAGCAAAAACGCCACAAATACCATGGACAAAATGACACCGCTATTAGATAACCATAAACATTTTTACGGCGTTTTATCAAAAGCGCCACTAATAAAAATAGGAAACGGCGTCGTTACCTCAACCACTAATAAATATTTGTGGCGCTTGCAGTAAAAACGCCACAAATAACATGGACAAAACGGCACTGTTATCAGATAACCTTAAACATTTTTGCGGCGCTTTAGCTGAAGTGCCACTAATAAAAGGAGGAAACGGTCCCGTTTCCTCAACTCGTAGTAAATATTTGCGGCGTTTTTAAAATCCGCCACTAAAAGAAAACAAAAAACGGCACCGTCTTTGTTACACTTAAAGGAAATTTGTGGCGTTTCTTCATTAAACGCCGGTAATACATCACCTTTCGCAGCGTTTTTGCTAAAGCGCCGCTAATGCCTTCCTCCAAGATTGAAGTCAAATTGATCCAAAATTAAAACAAAATTTATAAAATGAAATTATTAATTAATAAAAAATGGGAGAATAATGCATTTTTAAAAATTAATTTCATGTTCTATAAAAAATTTTACATCAATATATTTTTATATTGAATAAATATAAATATTTATGTATGCAATATATAAATGAAAATTGATGTTAATTATATCAATAATTGTGTTAACATTTTACAAGATTTAGATCAAATTAAAGTTCTTGTATACAATTGAACATTAAACCGTTGTTCATGTACGCTTTTGGGATTTAACCCTAAACCTTAAACCCTTAAACCCTAAAATCCTAAGCCACTAAACCCTTAAACCCTAAACCTTAAATCTTAAAACTAATAACCAAACCCTAAAATCCGACCACCAATATACCATAAACCTTAAATCATAATTCCTAAACCCTAAACCTAAAACTCTAAACTCTAAACCGTAAACCCCAAACCGTAATCCTAACGCCGCTAATATTAAGGTTTTTTATATATTTTATACATTGTTCTAGACATTATTTTTAATTGATACATTAAAATTATGAAATTATTAATATTATTAATAATAATTAAAAAACAATACGTATTTGTCATTTTTTTGAAATTGGTACCAAAAAAGTCATTAAACCTTAAATCGCCCAAACCTCAAAACCATGCATTGTAAACTTTAAATTATAAACTGCAAATCGTTAACCACAAGCATCAAGCCTAAAACACTAATTAACCTCTTAACATGACTAAAGTGGCCTAAACCCCAAACCCTAAACCTTAAACCCCAAACTCCTAACCCCTAAATCTAAAACACCAAAACCTACATCATAAATCCTAAACTCAAAACTCTAATATTCACAAAATAATAAACATTATATAATGATTAACCCTAAAACCCTAAACTATACACGATAAACTTTTTAACTTATAATAATCACTGAACCTTAATCATTAAACTCTCAAACCCTAAATCGAAAACACTAAACCTATATCGTAAACCCTAAACCCTAAACTGTAATCCAAAATACTAAACATTATATAATGAACCCTAATACCCTAAACCTAAACCAAATATGATAAACTAAATATATAATAACCACATTATATAATGCATGGTTAAGACCAAAACTCTGTTAAGATATTTTGCGGCGCTTTGCTTTCGCGACGGTTTACCGTAAGCGCCACAAATTTTAGTATACATCAAGACCAAAACGTTGCGTTTTGGTTAAGGTATTTTATGGCACTAGCCACAAATCGCCGCTAATACTATGCTTTAGCGGCGTTTCACCGTAAGCGCCAATAATTCAAGTATACATCCAAACCAAAACGTTGCGTTTTGGTTTAGATATTTTGCGGCGCATCCAAAAAGCGCCGCTAATACTATCCTTTAGCCGCGTTTTCCAATAAGCGCCACTAACGCTAACATACCTCAAGACCAAAACTCTGCGTTTTGGTTAAGATATTTTGCGGCGCTATTACCAAAGTGCCGCTAATACTATCCTTTAATGGCGTTTTACTGTAAGCGCCACTAATTCTAGTATACATCAAGACCAAAACGCTGTGTTTTGGTTAAGATATTTTGCGGCGCCAGCCACTATTCGCCGCTAATACTATGCTATAGCGGCGTTTTCGGTAAACGCCACTAATTCTAGTATAAGCAAGACCAAAATGATGCATTTTGGTTCAGATATTTTGCAGCGCTTTCAAAAAGCCCCGCTAATACTATTTGTTTGTAGCGTTTTCCTATAAGCGCCACTAATTCTAGCATACCTCAAGACCAAACTCTGCGTTTGGTAAAGATATTTTGCGGCGCTTTTGGCAAAGCGCCGCTAATACTATGCCTTAACGGTGTTTTCCCTTAAGCGCCACTAATTCTAGGATACATCAAGACCAAAACGATGCGTTTTGGTTAAGATATTTTTGCGGCGCATTTCGCAAAACGCTGCTAATACGCTTTAGTGGCGTTTTCTCATAATCGCCACTAATTCTAGTATACGTCAAGACGAAAACGTTGTATTTTGGTTAAGATATTTTGCGGCGCTTTGTGGTAAACGCCGCTAATTATGTTCTTGTACGGCGTTTATTTTGAAAACGCCACTGTTTGTTCGACTTTTGGCGGCGTTTTTCGAGAAGCGCCGCTATTGCTAGATCTTTAGCGGCGTTTAGTTCTTTACGCCGCTAATGCTCGATTTTTAGCGGCGTTTGTAGTCCAAGCACCACAAAATATGCCGCTAAAAGCCTGTTTTGGTGTAATGGCTATGGCATGTATAGGGACTTGGTCATTTCGACTGTATATTCTTAAGATATGACCAAAAGATTATATGTAAATATTTGATGATGAATAGTTATTAAAATGGCTAAGTATGAAGGTGTTTGTTGTTATAAATGTCTAGGTGATAAATTATGCATAGAAATCATGAAAAAGTAAAAATTGGTAGTGAATCAATTTTGAGACAGTAGTAGTGAAGTGATTTTGAAAAATCACCAAGGATAGTAGAAAATGAATTAGAGGGTGGATGAGATATAGAATTAAAGCTTATTGAATATATTTTCAAAGAAAAATAACGGTGTAGACAAAAGAATTATGTATTCTGACATATTTTCATTTTAGTTAGATAAGGTCAAAGTGGTTTTCGGAATCCCCTGCTCTGACTTTGGAAAATCATTAAAAATTTTAAATATATATTTATGAGTTGTAATTTATATTTCTAGGTTTCTTATTGAGGCTGATTTCTATAGAAACAAGTTAGAACACCATATGAAATCTGTATAATGAGATAATTGAATTTTAGTGACGAGAGGTCAGGACAGTAAATCAGTGAAATAGTGGAGAATTTAACTAATAAACTGTACTAATTGGATAAACCAAAAATTCTAAAAAATTAATAGTAAAAATATATATGAGTCTAGTTTCAGGGAAAATTTACGGATCTAAATTTTGAGTTCCGTAGCTCGAGTTATAATTGATTTAGTTACTGTTGTGCAGGTGGATAGCCTTATTATGAACAGTGAAATAACTTTTAAAAGTAAATTTTTATGCCCTGAACTTTTAAGTTAAGTCAAGTAATTCCTCATGATCGACTCCGGAAATGGTCTCGGGTAAGGGGTGTTACAAAGTAATAGTCGACTGATAGAGATTCATGAAAGTTTTGCAAACTATTATTCAAAGGTATGACTATAGAGCTCACTAAGTACTCTTGTACTTACAAGGTTTGTTATTTCATTTCAAGTTATTGAGGAAAGTCTGTGCATAGAGGGACAATGCTAGGAGTTCGCCAAGATAGTGGCGAAATGAGCTATTATGCATATAGTGGAAATTTTGGCGTAGTCTAGGAATACACCCCTTTTAGTCTGTTTTTGTTAAACCTCTTTTCGTAAAGATTTGTATCTAGATCCACATGATAAACTATTGTAGGGTATTTTCTTTGCCTTCATATATTAAGCATTTCAATTGGAATGCCAGAGGAAATGTTTTAAAGAAGAAAGAAATTAACTGATTTTGTTAAACCGTTAAGTTTTTTTGTGGTAACACCTGAAATCTAGATCCTATGAATCAGGTCGGGTTGAGGCTGTTACATAATAACTCATATTTAAAATTATTTAAAATAGTTCTCATAGTATTTTAGGAGTAAATTCTAGCTTTTAGGCTAGTTTTTATTAGATTTTATAAGTTTTCAAATTAATTATGTTTTTATTTATTTTTGCTTGCTTTTCATCATTTTTAGAGTTAGTTCAGATTTGTTTGTTATTTTCCTTTTTCCATTAGGTATAAAATGAAGAATGGAAGAGTTGGAAAATAAATCCAGAAATGACGGAAAGAAGTCTTTTGCTACAACAAACCAAATTAAAGATGGAGTATGTTTATAAATTTGAAAATTTGGCAACAACAGTTTGCTCCACCTTAATTATTTGATCAATGGAGCATCATGATAAAAGTCTAATGTTTAAGGGTTTCAAGATTCACAGTTTTTGGTTGAAAGGAAATAAAAGAACTCGATTTGGGCTCCTCAATGCAAATTCTTCATTTATTTTGTTGAAAGGAAATAAAAGAAAACTTCAAGCTTAAAAGGAAAAAAAAAACAAAGGAGATTTGGGCACCTCAATGCAAATTCTTCATCTATTTTCTCTCCAGATTATTTACTTTTACTTTTTATTGATGCGAAATTGCTTTGAATATCTTTTTGTCATGTTTTCTCAACATAAGATTAACTAAACTACTTTTTTCCTTGAAACATTGATAGATCTTGTAACTTAATTAATTGATTATTTTTCTCTTCAATTGTTTTGAACTATGCTATTATTTATGCATTCCTACGCTTATTTAATTTTTCTTGTCTAGTCAACAAGTTACATTAATTTGATAACCATAAATTGTCTTAGAAAAGAAAGTTAGAGTTAAGATTTAAACTGAATAGATTATGATTAACCCTAGTAGCACTTGTGATTGAGTTAATATACAACTATGATAGAAATGCATCAAATGACATAATCAACCTAATAGATCTCCGTTTAATAATTTAATTTAACTTGCCTAGTAAAGGAATATAGCAATTGGGAAAAGGAAATGGACTTAACTAGATTCCTATAAAGTGTAATAATGTCATTGAAATGGGGGATGATGATTAACTAGATTAGGTAAAGTTATAGTTCCTAGTTCAAAAAATTGATTTGAAAACTCAAAAAGTTTTCATTGCCTTTAGTTTAGTAAAATACTTGTAATTAGCTTCTTCTTTTTTTTTAATTTTAGTAGAAATTATAATTTAGTTTATTAGTTTAAATTAGATTAAATTGAATTATTAGCATTTAGTAACTTAAAAATTAGTCCTTGAAGAAATTATATCATCTTATCATGGTATTACTTCATCCAAACGTGCACTTACATCTATAAATTTCAATCATCAAAATCTCTATATATTATTCTACAAGTGAGGCAATCATGAATCTCTTGTGCTCCCATAGATGAATATAAGGTAAGAAAGAGTTGTGCCAACATTTCTTCATTTTATCTTAGAAGGAAACTGTCATGTTGACCCGATTTGATAATAAGAGATTTGACGAGTCATGAGATAACACTTATCTCTTTCCACTTTCAATCCAGCTAAGCCCTGGGAACTTTTTTTGGGTTATATATTCTCTTAACCTCCATACATCATCCCACCTCCCATTAACAGCATATATGTTAGAAAGCATAACTCTGTAAGCACTTTTATTGGGTTCATTTTCCAACAGTTGCAGGGATATGGCTTCTGCCAACTCAGAATTTCCATGAGCTTCACAGCACGAAAGCAATGCACCCAAGATACCTGAGTCAACTGGATTGGGCAAGCACAAGATTAAATTATATGCCTCTTCCATTTCTCCAGCCATACCGAGAAGCTTTACCATGTGAACATAATGCTCAGTTTTGGGTTGGATGGAAAACTCAGAAATCATCCTCCTCAAAACTTCCCAACCATCATCCAAGAGACCAGCATGGCAACAAGCAGAAAGGAGGGAAGAGAAGGTGGAATCATCTGGTTTCAGGTTGGCCTCTAGCATTTCATCAAACATCTTGAATGCCTGGGAAGCAAGTCCATTCAACCCCAGACCTGAAATAAGAGAATTGTAAGATATTACACTCCTTTCCGGCATAATCTCAAAAACTCGGATCCCCAGGCTCACAAATCCACACTTAGAATACATGTCTATGAGAGCAGAGCAAACCACAACATTCGATTCAAGTCCATGTCGAAGAACATAACCGTGTATCTCAACACCAAACCTTGCATTTGCTGATTCAGCAGTAGCCGCCAGTACAGCAGAGATCAAAATGGAATCTACCGTTCTACCCTTCTCCATGTTCAGTTTCCTGAAGTAGAAGAACACCTTATCGTAAACCCCACATTGAGAATACCCAGTTATCAAAGAAGACCAAGCAACTAAATCTGGTTGAACCAAACTACTAAACACGGTATTTGCCCAATCCAAGCACTTGAACCTCGAATACAAGCTTACAAGTGCGCTTCCCACATGAACAGTACAATCAAAACCAGTTTTCAAACAAAAACCATGGATTCCTTGACCCACACTTAACAGGCGGGAATCCATTAACCCAGATGTCAGCGCAACCAAAGTATACCCATCTGGCTGCTGATCCATATGTCTCATCCAACTAAACAACTCTAACCCTTTGTTTAAAAGGCCACGATTCCCGTATCCCAAAACCATTGCATTCCACAAAACCAAATCCTTCTCAGGTATCCTATAGAAAACCTTGCTTGCCTCATCAACAAGACACAGCTTTGAATACCCGGTAACAAGTGCACTACCACAGATGGAATCCAAACCCAACCCCGAGAGTATCACTCTTGTATGAACAATCCTCATCCTTTCCAAATCAAAGTTCTCGTAGCAGGCACGTGTTACGCTGGCGTAAGTGAAATTATCGGGTTTTGTTTCCGATGCAAGCATCTGGTTAAACAATGATAAGGAGTGATTGAAGTGGTGGGCTTGAGCATAAGCTCGAATAATGGAATTCCAAAGGAAAACGCTTCTTTGAGGTGCTTTGTCGAACAAGTTGCGGGCTGAGCAGAGGTCATGGTTGATGGCGTAGAACCGGAGGAGTTTTGTTGCGAAGAATGGATCAAGGGAGAGGTGGGTTTTGGAGATTAGAGCGTGGAGCTGTTTGGTCTTAAGAATTGTTTGATGGTGCTTTGAAAGCTCTGATAGAAGTGAATGGATTTGAAAGACCATCTTTCCTCCTTTTACAGGCTCTCGGGGGGGGGGGGGTTTACAAAATTATTAAAAAAAAAAAACTAAAATATTATAATTTTTTTATTTACCAAAATATTATAAAAATTTTTTATTTATCAAAATATATATAAAAAAACAGAAAAAAAAACTGACAACAGGCCAATCACATTGGCGGCACCAAAGGTGCCAAAGAGATTGGCGGCACTAATGGTGCCAAAGGACTAAAATGTAACTTTCTGTAGTTTTAAGGACCTGACATGCAAATTTACTATTTTAAATTTTGTGCCACTAAAATTAAAATGTGGCTAATTGCCTTCTAAGCCCTCCTTATTTATTATTTTCTTTTTATTCCCCTTCAACTCACTTTTTTATTTAATAAACAAGTCCTCAACCTATTTTTGTAGCTAAATAAGCTCTTAATCTATTATTTTTACTCATAAAAGTCCTTTATTTTATTATTAAAGTAAATATATTTTACCTAAAGTAAAGCTATTTAAAAAAGTATAAATTAATTCGCATTTTATGTATTATTTTGGTAATTTGATGAGAATAGTTTATAATTATAATTTATTTTTCTATTTGGGTTACATTTATGGGTGATCAGTTTTATTATTACTTCTAGTTTTTCAATAAGGTATGCTTGGTATTTCTATTAATTTTTTTAATTAAATCTAATATTAGTTAAGAGATAATTAAGATACTTAGAATTCTAATTAAGTAATAACTCTATTTTAATTTAATAAAATATTCCCATCTAATAACTCTATTTTAATTTAATAAATTATTCTCATTTAATAACTCTATTTTAATTTAAAAAAGTTAAGTAAACTATTTTAATTTAATTTTTTTAAATTAAAATAGAGTTATTAAATGAGAGAATTCTAATTAAGTAATAACTCTATTTTAATTTAATAAACTATTCTCATTTAATAACTCTATTTTAATTTAATAAACTATTCTCATTTAATAACTCTATTTTAATTTAAAAAAATTAAGTAAACTATTTTAATTTAATTTTTTTAAAATTAAAATAGAGTTATTAAATGAGAGAATTATAATTAAGTAATAACTCTATTTAAGAGCTTATTTAACTATAAAAATAGGTTGAGGGCTTGTTTATTAAATAAAAAAGTGAGTTGAAGGGGAATAAAAAGAAAATAATAAATAAGGAGGGCTTAGAAGGCAATTACCCACATTTCAATTTTAGAGCGCACAGCAGCAATTTACTCTCAAAATTTAAAATGGTAAATTTTCATGTCAGGTTCTTAAAACTGCAGAAAGTTACATTTTAGTCCTTTGGCACCAATGGTGCTGCCAATGTGATTGGCCTAATCAGGCTATTGTCAGGTTTTTTTTTCTGTTTTTTGTTTTTTGGTATATTTTGGTAAATAAAAAAATTTATAATATTTTGGTAAATAAAAAAAGTTATAATATTTTAGTTATTTTTTATTTTTTTTATAATAATTTTGTAAAAAACCCGGGCTTGTGTATTTTTTCATGCGGATAAGTTTCCTCCTGCACTACGGTCAGTAAACCAAAAACAAATATCTTTTCGGCTAAATTAGCCTTAAAGTACAATTTTTTTTATTTAGGTTTTTAGGACGATTTTTCTTTAATTTAAAGAAATTGACTTTGTTTTTTGAGAGATTACGTTAAAGCGCGCTCAATTGGTGTATTTTTATAGTTGAATATTAATAGTTTTGTTTTTAAGTTTTAAGTTGATTTTTTTTATTCACATTATTTTTAATTAATATTTTCAACATATCAAATTTTTTAGTTAAATGAATAAATGATAATAATTTTATCTTTGAGACTCAAGTTCAATTCTCCTTTTTTAAACGTATTTGTAATTTTTTATTTTATGGTGTTTCAAGCTTTTTTATTTTTTTATTAATAAATATATTGTTTTCAATTTTTTTATTTTAATTCATCCTTTTAAATCTTTTTAATTAATATCTCTAGTATTCATAAAATTAAATAATAAATATGTAATTATATAATAAAAATATATATTACATATATTATTATGTTAAAAATATTTGAAATTAATAACTCATTTATCTATAATATAAACATCAACTAATTTTTTTATATATAATATATGTATGCCAAATATTTATTTTCTCCATGTATATTGTGGGTATAGTGATTTGTAATATTATAAAATGAAACAATTATTTCAAATATAATAATTATTTTTATATGTAAAATATTTCAATTACTTATTTCAATATCATTATGTTTATATGTGAAATATTTTAAATACACATACAAAAATATATAATACTAAAATTTACTACACGCATAATATGGACTGAAAAATAAATATCACACATAAAAATTATATAAATTATATTTACTAAAAATAATCATAATTGTAATAATTATTTGATTTTATGAATAAAATCATATATGTAAATCATATATTTTTATTATATAATTACATATTTATTATTTGATTTTATGAATAATAGAGTTATTAATTAAAAAGATTTAAAAGGATGAATTAAAATATTTTTTAAAAACAATATATTTATTAATTAAAAATAAAAAAAACTTGAAACAATATAAAATAAAAATTTATATATGAAATTATTATATTTAACCATTTAACTAAAAAAAATTGATATGTTAAAAATATTAATTACAAATAATAATAATAAAAACTTAAAATAATATGAAATAAAAAATATTAATGTGTGAAAGAGGAATCGAACTTACTAATTATATTAAAAAAAGGTTAAAAATTACAATTTAAAGGGTACCAAATGATACCTGAATTTAACATGAAATTTAATTTAATACTTATATTCCTTTTTCCAATTAGATACTTATTTTTTGTTTCTATTAAATAAATTAGTACCTTTAACACAAGTTTAAAAGTATTACCCAATCATCACTTCACAACTGCTTTTCAACTTTTTTGATTGTGTTAACTTTAATATATTTTGTATTGGTTTTGTTATATATACTATTACAACATGTTTGGTTGGCGAAATAGGAATGCATTCCCCCCAATTCGGTAGGCCCACCACCAAACATTAGTTTGGTTGGCTGTAATGGCATTACAGCTTGAATCCATTCAGTCCCTATTACACCCATCGGATGTAATAGCCATTCATTGCCTTCAACGCTGATTAGGGTCCATGTAGCACAATACCAAAATAGGTTTGTGTGGCATTGAACCAAGGCATGAATTTATTAGTTGTTGACGGTATTATTTCTGCGTAAGTGTTCGCCAACATGTATGAGTATCCACCCGCGATAACTATCAGTGAACAATTGTTTGAAATAGGAATGAGTTAAGGCATGGAAAGTTGGAAGGGTTTTCTGAAGGAATGTTTTGTTAAGAAAGCATTATGGGACGAAAGATTTATGAAACAATGGAAGGGATTTCCTCAGTTTACTAAATATGAAAGATTAAGCATAGTAAGGGTTGGATGACTGGCATATATAAGAGTGAAAAAACTGTAATGGTATCAACTAAAGTAAATTATGCAAAGTAATAGTCGACTGATAGAGATTCATGAAAGTTTTGCAAACTATTATTCAAAGGTATGGTTATAGAGCTCACTAAGTACTCTTGTACTTACAAGGTTTGTTATTTCATTTCAAGTTATTGAGGAAAGTCTGTGCCTAGAGGGACAATGCTAGGAGTTCGCCAAGATAGTGGCGAAATGAGCTATTATGCATACAGTGGAAATTTTGGTGTAGTCTAGGAATATACCCCTTTTAGTCTGTTTTTGTTAAACTTCTTTTTGTAAAGATTTGTATCTAGATCCACATGATAAACTATTGTAGGGTGTTTTCTTTGCCTTCATATATTAAGCATTTCAATTGGAATGCCAGAGGAAATGTTTTAAAGAAGAAAGAAATTAACTGATTTTGTTAAGTCGTTAAGTTTTTTTATGGTAACACTCGAAATCTAGATCCGATGAATCGGGTTGGGTTGAAGCTGTTACATAATAACTCATATTTAAAATTATTTAAAATAGTTCTCATAGTATTTTAGGAGTAAACTCTAGCTTTTAGGCTAGTTTTTATTAGATTTTATAAATTTTCAAATTAATAATGTTTTTATTTATTTATTCTTGTTTTTCATCATTTTTAGAGTTAGTTCAGATTTGTTTATTATTTTCCCTTTTCCATTAGGTATAAAATGAAGAATGGAAGAGTTGGAAAATAAATTCAGAAATGATGGAAAGAAGTCTTTTGCTACAACAAACCAAATTAAAGATGGAGTATGTTTATAAATTTGAAAATTTGGCAACAACAGCCTGCTCCACCTTAATTATTTGATCAATGGAGCATCAAGATAAAAGTCTAATGTTTAAGGGTTTCATGATTCACAGTTTTTGGATGAAAGGAAATAAAAGAACTCGATTTGGGCTCCTCAATGCAAATTCTTCATCTATTTTGTTGAAAGGAAATAAAAGAAAACTTCAAGCTTAAAAGGAAAAAAAAAAACAAAGGAGATTTGGGCACCTCAATGCAAATTCTTCATCTATGTGAATAATAGGATAAAGTTTAGTGATGCTAAGACTTTGTTTTATACTGTTAATGGGTTGACATGATCAGGATGTAAAAGAATAGGTGAAAGGATTAAGTATATCAGATAAAATACATCTATTACAAGGAACAAAATTAATCTATATCTGATAATCTTTAATTCTTTAACCTATCCTTCTACATCCTCATAATGTAAACCCATTACTAGTATAAATAGAATAGTCTTGTCACATGTTGACATATTATGTCTAGGTAGCTCCAGAGAGTCTTTGCTGTGAAATGCTATTCTCTAGTATACTTTAACAATAGTGTGAAAAGAGTGTATTTAAGTTTGCAAATGAAAATACAAGTTTCCGTAGAAATTGGGTTATACAGATCTAAGAATGGGCAAAAGTCTCATTTCAAAAAGACTCTTTGATAATTTAATTCCATTTTCATTTGGTTGTTCTCACATGTTTCTATTTTCTATGTTTCCTAGATTGAGTCAGCCTTTTATGCGTTATGCTATTATTGTGATTTCAGTTTTGAGTTTTGACTTATTTTTAGTCATACTTAAATGCAGTGAGGTTTGTACATTAGCATCTGGCATCATATTAGATCTACATTACTCCATTGAATATGATTATCTCCTTTTTTTTTCTTTAATGAATGCTTAATTTGTGTAATTACAGGCTTGTTGTGTTTTTGCAAGAGAAATTTTATCATTTGGAGCTTTAATATTTTAACACAAGTGATGTCAATTTCTTATCTTGATAACATCTTTATTATTTACGGATGCAAGTGGACAGATAAGTACCAGGTAACGGACATAAACAAATATCTCCACTGCAATGATGATATCATTACTCTTTTCTAGTAATACGGGGAAGACAATATATACATGTTAAACTACATTTACATTTCAGAATTGATCATTTTACTTTAAACAAGAATATTTTGGTTATATTTAATTTTCGATATGTTTTTATTTTTGATATGTTTCATTTAAAATTATTTTAATCTTTTAATATATTATCAAACTATTTTTATTTTTGATATCTTTAATTTATGTTATATTTAATTTTGGTCTTCAAACAATGTTTTATATTACTTATATTGTCTGATTAAAAATTATAATTAAACAATGTTTTATATTACTTATATTGTTTGATTAAAAGTTATCTCAACAAACGAAACAAAAAAAAAGTAAGTAAAATGCTACAAACAAATCATGTTTAAAAAAAAAAGAAATATATTTAACACACTATATTTAATCAAATGGGTATTTAAAAAAAATATTAAATGTCAGTTATCAATTAATCAAATCCACAAAAACACATTCTTTTCTTTTCTTTGAATCATGTAACCTTTTGTTAATATATGAATATTATGTTTATGCAAAATATAATTCAAGTTATTTATTACTTCTAATATTTTTTTATTGTAGAATAATTAAATTATTTGTTTCATATTTTAGCACATTAAATATGTATTGCGGTTTAAAAATAATAAAGTAGATTATATATTATTTTTATAGTATTTTATATTATGATTTTAGTAAATTCATATAACAATAATTATATTAAGAATTTTATTAAATTATATATTTTTATTAAATTATATTTAATAATAATTATGTTAAAACATGATTAAATTATTTATTATTTTTATTAATAATCTTATTAAAATTTAATAACAATAACAAAAATCATCTACCTAAAAAAATATCTGCTAAGGGTATTCTAGTTATTTTAGTTTTTTTCCTTATACTATTACAACATCGTTCCATTCAACCAAACAGAAGAATACTATTACAGTTATATTTCATTCCATTCAACTAAACAATTAAATTACTATTACAGTTCTATTCCATTACAGCTCTATTCCATTACAGCGAATCAAACATGCCCTAAACGTGCCCTTAGATTTTTTACGCTACGATGCATAAGTTATTCATGTGTATTTATTTAAATATGTTTTATTTATTTCTTTCTTGCAATAATTTTCAATATATTTTATAAGTATTTTATAATTATAAAGAATTAGTAATTTGGATAAAATTAAGTTAAATATGAAAACAACAATTGTTAACTTTGTTTAATTACTAATGCTTAAAGCAATGAAAAAAGAGAGAGAGAAAGTTATCCTAATTTAATTTTAAATCATTTTTAAAATGAAAGTTATTCCAATTTATTTTTTAAATTATTTTAAAAATAAAAATGATCTCAATTTATTTTTAAAATGATTTGTTTTTATATGAGTGAAAGTTCATGTGTCAATATTATGGAAATGACCCGATTCTAGTTAGTATCAAGAATTGTGATTTTAGAACCTAAATTTGTAAACTGATTTCGTAAGATTATAATAGTTTACGAAATTAGTATAAAAAATATATTAAAGAACGACTAAGAAATCTAGTTGATAAAATAATTTATTAAAATTCAAAAATTAAATTGAAAAAGTTCAATTGTTATTGAATTTTAAATTGAAAAATATTTGGGACGTAATTGACAATTAACTAAAGTGACCTAATGGTTATTTAACCATTATTATTATGAGATAGTGGGAGATGATGATAATATCCCCTTAGTTTGCATATTATAATTAAAATGTGTGTATATATATGACTTAAATTAATAAGTTAATCATGCTCAATTCTATTAATTAGATCACTAATTATAGTATATATAGAAAATTAAGTGGAAAGAAAATAAAAGCATCATCCTTTTTTCTCTTTTGGTGTGGTTCAAGCATTCGAGAGGAGAAGTAAACCCTTTTCTTAACCATTTACATCAGTCCTTCATTTGAATAAAGTAAATGAAATTTTTAAAGATATTTTTATGAAATCTTAATTAACTATGTAACACTTGATACCTGATTCAATTGCCAAATTCGAATTGCAAAATGTTATATTCGTTGTTGGAATAACTAAAATAAAATTACATTCGATTTATATAATTGATGATTTCAACCAAAACATATATACTATAATTAGTGAACTTTAAAATGTTATATGGTTTAAGGCTATAAAACTTACTTATTCTTATTCTTTTGGCATTTGCTATTGATTGTTTAAGGCTTTTGAACATATCCCAACTCTTTTTATATATTATTTAGCATCCTCGTCACACTTTTTTGGGCTTAATAAGGCCCGAATATTGGCTTGCTGCTTTGGTTGTCAAGTTTGTTTATGTAGCCCGATTGAATAATAGAGCTATGGGACTTTGTTAGGAAAAGGGTAGACTACATCGGTTGTTTTTGAATTATGATTATGATTACATTTTGGGTATTTTAAAATTTATATAATAGTCATTAATGTTATCGAATTATTATATTTTTATCACTTATCTGTTATTCCTCATTAAAATGATGATGTGATACGTTAATTTAAAGGGTTAATAACTAATTTGGGCCCTAAAATATAAATAAAATATTATTTTGATATTTTTAATTACTTAATAATTATTCTAATTTTTTAAAATTTATTAAAAATAAATTAAAATTTCTGAAATATAATTTTTTTATAATAATATATCAATTTAATTTTATATTGGATAAATATAATTTTTATGTATGCAATATATAAATATAAAATGATGTTATAATACATTTTATGTTTTCAGAAATTTTAATTTATTTTTAATATTTAAAAAAATTAAAATAATTATTAAGAAAATAACTAAAAATATCATAAAAATATTTTATTTTATATTGAGATAAATCTCATGAACTTTAGTTTAATGTATAATTATATACATAAACTTTAATTTAATGTAATTATACATGTGAAACTCTAATTGTGGTTCAAATATATACTTAAAAATAATTTACAAAAATTGATTTAAATCAAAATTGTATATATAAAATTATATAAAATCAAAATTTATCTATACACTTACAAATTAAATCACACTTCATATATATAATTTTGACATTTATCTTAAAAAATTAATGTGCTACAGTATCATAATCTTAACTAAAATTCAGAGGAAATGAAAGGAAACTAAAAAGGTGGAGTCCCATAAAAGAAACGAAAAGAAAAGAAGTAGGTTTTGACTGTTTGAAAGTGAAGATTTGGTAGGTAGGGTAGGTAGGGGTAGTACTCCGACTGGTAAGGTTAGCTGTAAGCATAAGCAAGCGAATAAATTGAATATGAGGGAATGAGCATTGGAATTGGAAAATGGCGTTACAATTGCGATGCGGCGGCGCCTTTCTCTCACAATTGTCAGATAGCAATAATAAAAATGGGTGGTTGGTAATTGGGGGTGTGGGCTGGGGGAGAGAGCCATTCCTTGGTCGTCTCCGTTGCAGCAGCAATAATAATAACAGCAACTGCGATGCGAAAAAGGGTGTCCCTGATTCAAACTACGTAGTGCCCCTGGAGAAATCTTTTTCGCCTTCCAACTCCTCCTGCATCACTCGCCCTCTTATTGAAATCCTGCGCGACCTCAATAAGCGTATCCCGCATAACATCATCAAGTCTCCGCCTAATTCTTCCACTTTCCTCCCCTGGTACTTCTGCTAGCTTTTGTTTTGTTTTCAATCTCTCAACCTCATCCAATTCATCTGATCTAATTTCATCGCCCCAGGTACCATGCCAATCGCATGTTGAGCTTCTACGCCCCTGGTTTGCCTTTGCCTTTTTTGTTTTCACTTTAATTTCTTTTTAAATATCTACCTTCGAATCAATTTGTGAATTCAACACAGGGTGGTGTGGAGAAGTACGTGATGTTATATTCGCCAACAATGGAACCATTACTGTTGTGTATCGACTCACCATTCGAGGTTCTGACGGAGAGGTCGGTTAACTTCTTTCTCCCTATCTTTGCTTCTCCATATTACTACGGTTTTCTATCAAGTTATTATTACAATTTGGTGTCATTTTTAAGTTATTTGAGAAATGAAAACAGAAAAATACTGTGCAACTACTGTTTCCCCTTCAATATTTATGTCATATTAGTTCCATGGTTTCAGACTTCCTGTTAGATAATGTATGTGGATTACTTCGTGGTATACTATGTTGCAGAACTCTGTGCCGCTGTGGAACTTAGGGTTAGTTACATATTCTTTTTTGTCTGAAGCTAGTATTGATACGAAAGATTCACTGGTCAGATATGGGGCCATGGAACTTGTTGCGGGTTCTTGTAGGGTCATTTCTATACTGGAGTGCAGCAAGACTGATACATGAAGCAAAAGATCATGGATTATGATAGTAATAGTATGATTATGGATTTCTCAAGAAAATAGGAAATTTTGATTAAAGAGAAAGAAAAACAAAAAGCAAAAGATCCGGAAGTTTCAAACCTGGAGTTATGCAATTGCATCATACAATGGTGAATAAAGGGGACATAAGCATCAGTTGGAAACCTAGAATTCCTTAACTGCATCTGCATGCATCACAGGCATTGAAGAAAGAAAATCTAGGTTTCACGCAATCACAATAGCAATGATGCAATATATATATATCATAGTTTGTCTTTAGAAGAAAGGTCACTTTGATGTTTATATAGATTAAAAAGAACTAGAACTACTATTCTAGATGGGACTTTAGAGACAATACTTAAACTCATAACACAAACCTAATGAACTTGACTTAAAAAGCAGAACTTAATAGTATAAGGAAAGTACAATGAGATACTAAATTCAAGTGTAATGTTTAAAATACTAAGTGTAAGCTTTGTTCAATTAAATATTACTATTATGCCCCAAAAATACTGCAAGAGTAACAAAATAAAATCTCAATTAAGCTAATCTCTCTATCACCTTATTGGCAATCGGTAGCAAAGAAAAGATTTATGCTGCAATATAGGGCAAGTAGGTCTTGGAAGTATGCTGACTAGTAACTTCTGGTCTTTGACTAAATTTAGAATTATAAGATACCGAGAATGTATTGGAGAAATTTGTCTCCAAATGCTCTTAGTTATTCAGAGCTCAAACCAGTTATCATTTATGCTCCTTCTTTACTATTTCCACCAGTACGGAACAGTTTTGTCAGTTGCCTTAAAAGCATAGTAGTCAAATCTTTTCCAGTACTGATTTTATGCCCTGTTAAACTGGAAACCCAAACTAGACTTTTGTTTTGGTGAAAATTCTGACTTGTATTGGTCATATTGGTACGTTTCACCCCATTCCGTCCCTAATGGCTGGGAATAAGGTGCACCTGTTACAAAACCTGTGAATACATAAAAAAATACATTATTTTAATTGAATTTGGGCTGGCTTGATTTCATGCAAGTTAAATGACTATTTTGATAAAAGTACATTAATATAATTAAATTCAATTATAATATATATAAATATTAATATAAGAAACTAATATCTTGTTACTTCTTAATTAGTAAAATGAATTCCAAGAATAATTTATAGGATGGTTTTTTTGTCCTTTTTATTTTTTATTTGTTGAATGATGAATTCATTGCATTATAACTGTGAAGTTTCTTAATGAGTATATATTTGGAACTTATTTAATCTCATTTATGTAATATTTTTATATACTAAATATATATTTTTAGAAAATATCGACAAATCCAAAATGGTAATATAAAAACATGCCGGTACAGGTACATCTGACTATTTTGCTTAAAAGCCTCTAGCTGATTCTATGAGGTTTGTACCTGTTCATGTAACGTAGTGAGACGTGTTCCTTCAATCAGATCCTTTTGTTTTTGATGCTTTCCCAGCTTTTACGGCTGAAGAAGATAGGAAGAAGAATTCTGATATTCCATTCGTGCCTTCTTACAAACACAGTGCTTATGTATAGCAACTTCCATAGAAAATATTCAACTAATGGTTGAACATAAACCAAATAAGGGAATAACACTTGTCCAATATAGAACAGAATTGTTGCAACCAAAATGTAATCTATGAGTTAAATCTCTGCCGGCTCAGCAGGTTATTGTGCCCGACTCTTTCTTCCTTCAGCTCCTTTCTAGCATATACCTCTGAATGTCTGCTGGTGCAAACTGTTTTCTGTCTGGCTGTGTATTTTCCTATCCCCCAGTTCATTTCGGTTGTCATTGCCTGCTGATATTTTCATAACAAATTCATAACCCAAAGTCCTTGGAAATAGCTTTGCTCAAATATATGGTCACAAGCCTGTAAACCTCAACCTATTCTCAAAAATCCCAAATTATCCCTAGTGGAAAGGACAAATACTAATATCACCCTTGAGATATTTTTCCTTAGGGCGATCTTTTAGTGAAACTGCCGTATTTCTTTTATTCCCAACTAATGAAGGCTCATATGGCATTGATTTTGTGAGGGAATTGTTTAGAAATCTGTCATAACCGTGGAGAAGTGTTTTGAAACGGCAGAATCTTTTACCATACATTTATTGTAATCCTACCGTCCTAGTTGGGCAAACACTAACAATTTTTCTGCATTATACTAAAGAAAATTCAAAATGTCATCAAAAGCCTGTGGACCTGTCAATTAAGCCATCATAATCAGCCTCCAAAAATTCCAGTAGTTGATGTCTCGCACAAATTTTAGCAACTACCAAAATTTGAGTTTTTGCTATGTTAGCCCAATCCAAATCCTATTTTCCATCCAGAACATAATATAATAAACTGAATTTCTGTTCATTGTTGTCATTAGCTAGGTTGCGACTCATCATTTTACTTGAAGGTGACATATATCAAATGGATATGGTTATTGGTATTTTATCCTCATATATGGAAACTTAGGAAAAATTAAATTACTTGAGTCACATAACTTAGTGACTTTCATTCAATTCTTATGAATATTTTTGGATGTTTGTGACTTATGTTGTTTGACTCTTCATATTCATTGAAGTATCTGTTTTTAACACCCACATCTGCATTTTCCAACATAGATATGGGGATATTATCCTCCAATAACCCTTCAAATATATGAAAAAACTTGGAAAGAATTGAACCTATCTATATTGGACAGATATACACTCACACCGAGGTTCAATAACATACTTTGTAACATCTTGTGGGTAAAAGCACCAACTTGCCAGCCTCATTTTTGTTGGTCGGACACAATACAGAGATACCCTTTCCAATTCCTAAAAGAAGTATTACCCTCTGTGAAAGGCTGCTGCCTCCATCAACCTGACTTGCAAGCATGTGCATTTTATGCATATTTTTACTTTTTGGTTCATTTGGGATGAGAGTTGATGACAGCTGGTCTCTCTACCTTAAAACTATATATGTGCTTTTGACTTGGTTCTTTGGTATATTCCTTTTACCTGCTCTTTCTCTGAAGGGGTTCTTAGGCTTGTGCCAGTTTATATACAAACAAAGTTGTTTTAGTTGCTCGTCTTTTACATCAAAACTATAAAAGCATGTCTGGTAATAATACATGTATGCTCGGAAGTGGATTATGACTGCTTTTCCTTTTATCTTCAACTTGAAGTCCATATGAAGATTACTATTTTATGTGACCATTGATTTCATTTTTCTTTCTAAAGAATCAAATACAAATAATTTTCATCAATTCAAGTCGAAAATAGAGAATTTATTATAGCTAAGGGAGAATTTTAAACAGGTAGGTCTTACTAACTGGATATTCAACTGATGAAACAGCATCGGTCAATGCTACTTGACTAAATGGTTAAGATTGTGAAAGTTATCAACAATCACTGCATGAAAATTCATGACAAACATGTTGCTTCATTATAACAAATGCAAATGCTCTTACACAGGTACATCGTGAATCAACTGGCACGGTATCATCCAGCAAAATTAACATGGTAGATCCTGTTAGTGCAGCAGAGGAAATAGCTTTCTGCAGGGCATGTGCTCGTTTTGGTCTTGGCTTGTATCTGTATCATGAAGAATAGATGTTAGAGAGAGGATGGAGGCTGGCTAACCTTTCAAATCAAACGTGTCTTTAGCTCTTGTATGAAAACTTGGGTTGTACTTAAATTCTGCCTTTCCCTGTTTAGTATGATATGATATATAATCAAATTTCCTAATGTTTTTGTAGAATATAATCAAATTTTTAATTAATGCCAATGGTTGAGAATTTTAAAATGATTAGGTTCCATTTTGTTTCATAGACTTTCAGAAAATGTTTTTTTTTTTTAAATATGAAAAGTTTTGGAGAAGTAGAGGTATTTGAATGATTAAATGAAAAGTGTTTTTTTTAAATATATATATTTTTTCAATAAAAATCTAGTAATAAATATTTACTTATTAATTATGAAATATTTACTGATATTTATTATTAAAAAGTAAAATTTTAATATTCTTATTTCAAATAGTAATATTTTAATAATAATATTTAATACTAAAATATTATATTAATACTTAAAATAATTGTCTTTGTTTTATAAAAACTAAGAGAATTATAGTAAAAATAAGACAGAAGAGTAGATAAAAATAAAAAGATAATTCAATTTTAATTGGAATATAAAAGTTTATAATACCCTCTATTTAATGGATTATAAACACCATAGGTTACGAAAACATAAATAAGAGAATTAAGGTTACAAAAACATAAATAAGAGAATTAAGGTATCTTATAACTTTTTTATGGGGTTATAAAAGCATAAATTTTTGGACGAGTTTTGGGAGTTATATTAACATTTATTTATCAACAGGTTTACAACATTCTTCCTTACATGTCCATCAACGAAAATGTGGCGCCCCAAACCCGGTCGGAATGGACCAACTTGAATTTGGAATGTCACATTAGCCACTTACGTGACTCTTTTTACCGGTCAACCAACAAACCACAAACCAATCTTCACACTAATCTAAAGCATGCTTAAATAAGTGATTTTTAAATAAACAATCCTAAAACATGCTTCGTTCATCATAATATAACGAAAAAGGACTAGGGGTAAAATCATCATTTTACACATCGTAAACATTAAATACGTAAGTCATAAATTTGGACTAACCAGTGTCCTGGGCATTTTATTTTAAAGCCTTTGAGAAAAATTCAATTCAAAACGATAATTAAAAACTTAATTCCAAAACAAAGTTTAGGGACTAAATCATAATTTTTCCAAAATATCCAGAAAAACCACTTTAAGAAATTAAAACTACTACACTGAAATTCAGGGAATGAAACTGAGAGATGAAAAATTCTAAAACATGTTTTTCTAATCATGTCAACAAAAATCAATTCACACTAGAAAAAAGAAGTAAACACATAGACACCTGTGAACCCCTAGTTCGCGAACTCTAAGATCGACGAACACTTGTACCTGGCGAACCCTTATGACTGGAAAACCACCATCATTGGCGAACACCTATCACCAACGAACCCTTATGACTGCCAAACCCCTATGATTGGCGAATTCACATTTGGCGAACCCCTAAAGTGAACACTCATTATGGTATGCATACCCTATCACATAATGTATGTGAGCCCTTACATTGAGCGAGCCCTATATTATATGCAAGCCTATTTAGTGTGCAAGCCTATATGTATGCGAGGCTTATGATGTGCGGACCCTATGTTCTATGTGAACCCTATATGTCATGAGAGCTACGTATTATACGAACCTATGATTAAGTGCGTACCAATGTAACATGCGAGCTATACCTTGCGAACTATGCTATGTAAACTCTCTTGTGCGAACCCCTATCGCGAACTGCCTTTGTGAACTCCTATCACTGAACTACCTATGTGAACTCTCCTATGTGAACCTCGTTATGCGAACTGCCTTAATACCTTTGACAGTTTATCGGCCTATCCACAACTACTGCATTCTTCAAGCATAATTCAAGCAGTCTAAACACACACAAAAAAATGTATAAAAATCCTTAAATAGTCCATAGAAAGTCCAATAAAAAATCCAAAACAAATTTAAAATCTAGTCTTTCGATTTTGCACCCACATTGCCATCTTTATGAACCAAAAATCCTTTCACATACACAACTAAGGTGCCTTTGCCTTTGGATCACCAACTTGCTCACTTCACCTCTTCACTCCAACAATGTCACTGCAAAAATAATAACAAAAGAGTGTGAGCTTAACCAAGCTCAATAAGTACTCAAGATACCATAATAAACCACAAACACAAGAGTTAAAAATAAGCATGCTAAACACATTTAACACATAACATCACTAATATTATATCATAATGATACATTGGCAACTTATGAGGATGAAAATACATATTAAAAATACTCGTTGGAAACATGGATCTCCATCACTCCACACTTGACTCATAGAGTCTATATCTAACCCGTAAAGTGTAGCATGAAGCTAACACCCTCCAATACACCAACATGCTACATGAATAGAGCAATGCTTTACATCCCCTTATTCCACAACATGTCCCCATAACAAACACATATATGTGCAACATCCCGAAATAGGGCTTAAACGGAACAATGGTTGTGAAACCATGAATTTGAGATAGAAAAGTTTATTTTGATTAATTTTTATGATTTACCGATTGATTGGATGCATGTGTTAGAATACTGATAAGAAATTTTAGCAATTGCATGTCTAAATTGCATATTAGGGTTTAATTGCAAAAGTGGGTAAATATGAGCTTTAGATGATAAAGGATTTAATAAAAGTGCATAATTGAAGTAGAGGTCCTTAAATGGTAATTAGACAATTATATTTTCATGGAAAAAATGGGCATGCATAGATAAAAATAACTAAAGTTTTAATGAAGGGCATTTTAGTCATTTGGTAATAAAAAGAATTAAAAGGGAAAAAGATGGCAAAATGTGCTCATCTTCTCCATAAGGGCCGAAACTTCAAGGGACTCCATAGCTAGGGTTTCTTCACTTTTTTAAGCTCATAGTAAGTGCATCCATGCCCCGTTTTTAATTTTTTTTTACGTTTTTGGAGTCCTCGTAGCTCGATTTAGCTTATTCTACCATTAATTCATGTTAGGGTTCATATTTGGAAAAATACCCATAGGTGAAATGTGTTTATTTTGATCTTTTATGGTAGAATATGAAGCTTGAAATTATGTTAAACAACTTTTGCTACGCGATTTTAAGTGAAAACAAGTAAAACGACATAATCGGTAAAAATACCTAATGTTCATAAGTAAATGTTAGAGTGGGAATTTGATGTTGCCATAGAAGGGAAAGATGTTCAGCATGTCATAAAACATAAGAATACGGGATGAATTTTAATTTCTGAGCTTTGGGGAAAAAGTGTAAATATGCAAAAGTTTAGGGGCAAAATTGTAATTTTGCAAAAGTTCGAGTCAAGGACTATTTTGATGAATGTGAGTATTAAATAAGCTAAATTTGCTATTATAGATCAAGAGGAACAAAATCCAGAGTTAGACGAGGGAAAGAAAAAGGTTGAGGACTAAGTTGTTAGATTTGATCGTATTTTGTACAGAGGTAAGTTTAGGGTAAATAAATGCAATATTTCAATAATTATTATTAATGTTGTTATTTTATAGAAATTATGTACTTATTTCATGAAATTATTTAATGTTGAATGAAGTATGAGATGATAGAGAATCAGTGTTAAAAAGTCCCGTCGAAACATTAGGAATGTATCAGATACAAATGTCATGACATTAAGAGAATGAGATCCCATGTAAGACCATATTTGGGACATGGCATTGGCATTATTGAGGTTATGAGAGGTCCCACGTAAGACCATGTCTGGGACATGGTGTTGGCACCGAGATGAGATGTCCCCCGTAAGACCATGTCTGGGACATGACATGGGCACTGATATGAGAACTCTCACATAAGACCATATCTGGGATATGGCATGTAACACCCAAACCCGACCTAGAATTTAGGCCCGAATATGGCTTGTCACATTGAAATGTTTTTCAAAAACCATGTTTTCATTAAAAACCCTTCTTGAAATTTCAACTTCTTGCCATTTAAAACTTGTATATAACCTCATTTTGCGTTTGTTTATTTCCAATCATGGTTTATTAAAAAGTTATTACCTTCAAAACCTTACACTATGTTTGGTTGGGTGTATTGGCATAGCCAATACACTCCTAATTGGTGGGCCCTACCTAATCCCTCTTTATTTCGTCGTTTGGTTCAATGTGTTTCTAATACGCGTGTAATACAATACAGATCTAATCGGTGAAAACCACCGATTTGTAATACAGCCCTTTTGCTCAGATTAGGTGCTGCATCGTTTACCCTCCCTATTTTACCCTTCCGATTGGCTTCCCCATTCCGTCGCCTCTTCCTTCGTTCTACCTTCTATCGATTTGCTCAAGTTTCGACCGATATTAGGGTCCTCTGTCTCTTAACCTTTTCTTTTCTTTTTTTTTACAACCATTCACTCTTTCGATTTGCCTTCTCAACCAGTCGACTTTTTCTTTTCTTTTTCTCTGTGTCACTCTTTTGATTGCTCTCAATTGGTGGGTTTCCAGGTTACTGCTACTGAAAGGTAAAGGTTTCTAACTCTCTTTTGCTCTCAATTATCCTGTAATTGTTCTAACTCTCTTCTTCTCTCTATTCTAAGTTTTAATGGCTGTCTTGTTAGTGTCTTCTTCATTGCACTTTCAGGGCCTGATCTCTGTTTCTTCTTTCTCAGTTGATGTGCAACTTTACATAAACAAGCCTGAGCCCCCCATTGTTTTACCCTTTTTTCTTTCTATGTTAGGGCACAAGTCATTGGCATGCAATCTGATGCAAAATACATTTTCGCCTAAACTTCCTAGCATGTTTCAATCCGTGTTTGTCATTAACTGTGATTATGTAATTTGGAACTTAGGTTGAGCATCTCCATAAATGGCGTCTCCCCTTTGTTCTCTTTTCCTCTTGTTTTCTTTTCTGACCTTCTAGTTAGCCACCTAAGTAAGATACTTCCATATTAAAATTTCATGTAAAAACGCTTGAGTTTATTCATGTTTTATTCTTTGTAGTCTCACTCTCTACATTAATTTGTGCAGTTTTTGGTTTACTCCATCTATTTTGACTGGTTAATGTTTCTTTGAATCTTCTGAGCTGAGGTGATTAATTTAAAAATCCATATTTCAATCAGCTGTTCTTTTTCTCAACTTTTAAGTGTTAAAGGAATTTACTCTTCAAAAACAATTGAGGGTGCTACTCATATTTTGCATCACTATTCAAGCTACTTGGATGCAAGGTATGAATTATAGGTCTGATTTTATTTAATTAATTAATTAGTTTTTTAATATTGTAGAATGCAACTTGTAGAAAACTGTAATTGATGTTGTCTTTGACATGCATATTAGTTGGGAATAAAAAATGAGTATTAGTTGTTCGTTCGAATCTTATTGGTGAGCTTTACTACTTAAACCCAACTGAGACTTTTTCCTTTATGTTGGACATTGTTGCCAATACTCAAAGATAATGAATGAAATGTAAAGACGCCTAATGTTATGCAATCATTGTATCTTTTAGGACATATCTTAGGTACGTGGTAGTTGAAGAAACTATTTTTCTTTGAACTCCATATTGCAGCCTTCTAAGAATGCTTTCTTAATTTTTATTTTTATTATTATGTTTTATGTATATAAACTCTAAATAGTTGTCTGTCTCTGTTATCATTGGATCCCTTTATTATTTTCTTGATCATTTAGCACAAGAAGATACAGTGCTGGGATTATTTTTTAATTTCATCGATTTTTTGCTTATTCCTGATTAAATCTTGTAAATATGATAAATAGCGATAGATAAAGAAAGAGGCGATTAGACTTTAATGGCATTTTAGCATATATGGTTTTTGGTGTAGGAAGGGGTAGATATACATGCATTGCATGGATGTTTTTGCGAAGCAGTGGAAAAAATGGATCTAATCTTTGATCCCTTAGCTTAGATGTCAAAATTTGTTGCCTTGAGTTCAAAGTTTTATTTATATTTTATATGTAAAATCCCCACTATTTCTCCACTCCTTTTTCAAACCATATCTATTTAAAGGTGTAAGAAAATTTGGTATAGAAAAGATTGCAGTGATGTAAGGGACTGTCATTCCTTTAGAGGCAGTGGTGATAATGGTAGGCTTTGTTGAAATATGCCCAAAATTGACTCAACCTCATAATATGGTAGGCTTTGCTGCAACAAAAGAGTCATAGTTTAGAACAATATTTTCCAATGGAACATGCTAATTGTGCAGAATTATGCATAGATACCTGTTGGTAATCATCCTTTATCTGAATCAGTTTAATCCAACAAATTTTGATAGGTAGAGGGATTACTCATCACATCAACAATTACAGTTAGAATTACATTATATTCAACTAAGCAAAGACACCACTTGTTTTATAAGATTACTAGCATCTCCTTAGAAGAATCATCGAGCACCTGCAGCCCCTCTTTCTTGTTCAAGACCATTTTAGTTATATGGTCAACAGTTGGTTATCCTCCCTTGAAATGTTATTGATTTGTATTGATTTGTTAGTGAGTAGAAGATGAAACTGGAAATTGTTGCAATTTGTTTTGATATTGTTATTGATTTGTTCTGGAAATTGTTTTTATTGTTTGCTGGAAATTGTTCTTGATTTGTTAGTCAGTACAATGTGAAACTGGAACTTGATTTGTTCTTGATTTGTTAGTCATTGATGGCAAAAAAATGAATAAATGAGGATAAATTTCAATGACAAAAATAAGAGCATAAGCATAGAGAAGCTATCATGAACTCAAAACAGCATTACTCTTCAACCTTACAACAGCTCAGGGTAGAAAAACATTGTCAACTTGACACAAATAAAATCAATTCAGTGAATGCACTATTGCACATAAAAACCCTACCTTCTTCTATCTATACTTAACCAGTACATAACCCTCCTGGTTTCCCATAAAAGGCTAAGCAAGTCTGGCAGTTGGTTCAATTATATATAGGTATATAATATTAGAGGGACCAAAGTTGAAATTTAACCATTTTGTAAAATGAAGAAGAAGAAGAAGAAGATGGTGAGAGAGCCACGTGTGAGCAGTAGGAAAGTCATTTGGACATTTCTTTTATATATAGGTATATAGATTTTATTTTTGATCAACTATACCCCTTCCCTTCTGTATATATTGGATGCCTTCTCAAAATTGATTCTGTTACTTCTTTGTTGTCGTGGTTCTCATCACAAAGTCCTCATGCTGTAAAAATATATTTCTCATACGTATACTCTTTCTTGCTTTAACTCTTCCTTCAACATGTCTACAACTATACTCTTTCTTGCTTTAACTCACCCTAAAAGTCGTTCCAATAATATGAATATATGTTAACATTTGTATAAAATGAATTATTAATATGTAAATTTAATATACATTTACAATATTATGAAAAAAATGAATATAAACATGTAATTTAATTTAAATCAGATCATTATATCATTCTTCAAAAAAATCATTATATTAAATAATGTAAAAATATAAATAATTGAGACATAATATTAACACAAAATTTTCTCAAAAATTGAATCACAAAGATAAGTGACGTAAATATAGAACAAAATTAGTATTAAAATAAATATAATATAAAAATTAATTTAAATACAACATAAAAAAATAAAACCAGTAAAGTAATGTAAAACACACACACACACACACACACACAAATTGCATAGTTAGAAGAAAGATATGTATCTCAATAAATTGCTATTACGTGTTAAATAAATAAAATAAATTATGCCCCTATAACAATTTTCAAATTTGTTGATGTTATATTCTTCGTAGTTGTTATTTTAATCACTATAAATTTGTCCTATAATGCTTTATATTGCCATAATTTTAATAAATTTGGAACATGATTTGGATAGGTTATGACTAAAATGTTATTTCTCCAATTTGGAGCTTTTTTGAGCAATAACATAGGTATATAAATTGGTAACAAAGTTGGCTTTTTCCAATAACACAAAATCCAAAAAATGATAAAACTAAAAAAATACAAACGTTGACACCTCATGTTAGACTTTTTCCAATACAATAAAGGCAATTATGTCAATTAAAATGCATAACATTAATTACAATTATTTTATATGACAAGTCACACACTATAAATAAGATGAATAGGAGAAATTTAAAGAAAATTTCTTTTTCCTTTACAGAAAAATACTAACCACATTGTATGATTGATACAATCAACTAATTTCGTAAAGTACTATTTTAAAGGTTTAGAGGAGACTGAAATTGCAAAATAAACTAATAAATTATTTTTAAATAAAAATATAAAATATAAATAAATATGTATGATTGATACAATCAACTAATTTCGTAAAGTACTATTAAGCGGAAGCATGTTTATAAATAAAATTGGTTCTACTTTCTTTGATAGCAGTGGCATTAATAATGGTTCAGTTTGTTTTCAAGTGTCGATGTTTTATTGATTGTGTCTTCTAATTTTCATATGTTGCAGTAATGGCTCGTCTGCCTTTAATTGCACAACGTGAGAGGCGTAAAAGAATTGGTATTGCATTGACACTATGGTTGGAAATCTGTAGAATTGCGATTTGGTTCTTATTTAGAATGTGTCTTCTTCATTTGATAAGGCTGCCACTTTGTTGGCCGAAAACATCAAGGCCGTTGGCGATCAAATCAGTAAGAGTATTGCCTCCGAGGTGGTAGTTTAGCAAAAGTCAGAAGAACATCAAAAGATGGAAGAGAAAGCTTCAAATTTATATTTAGCCTTATGGTCAATTGAAGGTTTAACCGACGATCAGCGGTATGATGCTTTGAGTAAAATTCCCGATCATCCAACTGAAATGATCGTTTTCTTTAGTTTACCTTCTGTTGCCCGATTGGAATGGGTCAGAAGATTTCTTTCTCACCATTAAATATCAATGTTCAAACTTTTTGATGTTGTAAAACTATATAACATATGGATTATGATGTACAATTTCATTTTCATCTAACCTTTTCTTAATATAAATTAATTATGTTTATGCAGAATATAATTCTCAAGTTATTTATTGATTTTAGTAAATTCATATAAGAACATTTTATTATTAAGAATTTTATGAAATTATATATCACTATTAAATTATATTTAATATTAATTATTTTAAATTGTATAAATTCATATAAGAAAATTTATTATCAAGAATTTTATGAAATTATATATTATTATTAAATTATATGTAATAATTATTATTTTAAATTATACAAATTCATAAAATATAATTTATTAGTTATAATTATTTTAAATTTTATTAAATCATATATTTTAATTAAAATATATTTAATATTAATTATTTTATATTTTCTTTTATAGTATCATATATTATGATTTGAGTAAATTCATATAAGAATATTAATTATTAAGAATTTTATTAAATTATATATTTTAATTATAATATATTTAATAATAATTATGTTAATTTTTATTTTACACTATCATATATTATGATTTGAGTAAATTCATATAAGAATATTTATTATTAAGAATTTTATTAAATTATATATTTTAATTATAATATATTTAATAATAATTATGTTTAAATATGATTAAATTATTTATTATTGATATTAATAATCTTATTAAAATTTAAATAACAATAACAATAATAATTTACCAAAACAAATTTCTGCTAATTATTAAGAATTTTATTAAATTATATATTTTAATTAAAATATATATAATAATAATTATGTTTAAATATGATTAAATTATTTATTATTGATAATAATAATCTTATTAAAATTTAAATAACAATAACAATAATCATTTACCAAAACAAATTTATGCTAAGGGTATTCTAGTCATTTTAGTTTTTTCCATTATGCTATTACACCTCTATTCCATTCAACCAAGCACAAGATTACTATTACGCCTCTATTCCATTACATTCAACCAAACAGTTGATTTGCTATTACACCTCTATTCCATTACACTTCTATTCCATTACACCTCTAATCCAATACACCTCTAATCCAATACAGCAAACCAAATGTGCCCTAATTGTTAAAGAAAGCTTAATTTAAAGCTAATGATCTACGAGAATGTGATATTTAAAAATTCAGGTACGAAAACGTAATGTTAGAAAATAGTTATTATTTTGGAAAATCGTGTTCTACTTCTAGTAGTTATAAATCACAATCACATCAAATCCCAAATTTAAAATCCAGAAATTATAGAGGCCTTATTACAACCCGAATTAAAATCAAATTGCTTAAGTAAATGAGCAAAAAATAATAAAAAAAGTGTAGTTGTGTGTTCCTTTTCGAGTCCCTTGCAGCTCCGAACTGTCTAACGCTAGGGATTACCTGAAAGGTTAAAAATAGGGTGAGTTTACGAAAACTCAGTGTGTAATCCCCTTATCAAAGAAACAGAATCAGTCTAGGCCAGAGCCCTTAATAGTAGTAGTATCAGTGTGGCCTTAACCCATTACGGTAATGGTGGCAAATTGCCTTAGCCCCCATCAGCCTCAGTTGGGCCTGAGCCCATATCAAATAGCACATATCACATATATCTGGGCCTAAGCCCATCTCAATATTAGAATCAGTATATGCAATGCATTAATACCCATACCAACCTTGCACTCCATCTCTTGTCCACCCCTACACTCCTATAGGGATTAAATCGACCCACCCATCCCTACACTCCTTATGTAGCACCGGTTGCGGCACTAACCAATGTTGTAGTAGAGCTGCCAATCACATAATCGGCTAAAAGCCATCAATGGGTCCATAGTCGTCTCATACGACTCGTGCGACCCTTACATATCAACCACTTCCTCCAATACAAGATCCCAACCCCATGCAGTATGTTGTGTATGCAATATGCCATGCTCAGAATCAGTCATACAATTCATAGACAAAACAGTCATTTAAATCATGGACAAATCAATCATTTAACCTTGAGGGGTAAAATAGTCATTTACCCTCTACGACATTACGATCATTTTACCTTATAGGGGTAGCTCGATCATTTTACCCTTCAGGGGTATCTCAGTCATTTTACACGGACACTATGAATTTCTTGTGATGCTGTTTGGTTTAACTAATACACTTGCTGTATTTATGGATTTTATGAAATTTATCTTTAGACTGTATTTAGAAAGTTTTGTTGTGGTATTTATTGATGATATTCTGATATATTCCCGAGACAAGACTGAACATGCATATCATCTGAGAATTGTTTTGCAAACCCTGGGAGATAAACAACTGTTTACTAAATTCAGAAAATGTGAGTTTTGGCTCCAAGAAGTTGGGTTTTTGGGACACATAGTATTAGCTGAAGGCATCAAAGTTGATCCGAGTAAAATTTCAGCGGTTGTTGACTAAAAACCACCGAGAAACATATCTAAAGTTAGAAGTTTTCTAGGATTAGCTTGTTATTACCAGAGATTTGTAAAAGGGTTTTCGATGATAGCTACACCGATGACACGACTATTACAGAAAGATGTGAAGTTTGAATGATCTGATAAATGTCAGCAAAGTTTTAACCAGTTGAAAGCACTGTTGACCGAAACACCAGTTCTGGTTTAGCATAAATCGGGTAAAGAATTTGTGATATTCAATGATGCGTCATTGAACGGTTTAGGCTATGTTTGATGCAAGGAGGCAAAGTTATAACTTATGCCTCTAGACAGTTAAAGCCACACATGTAAAACTATCCAACACATGACTTAGAGTTGGCAGCTATTGTGTTCGCGTTGAAAATTTGGCGACACCATTTGTTCCGTGAAAAATGTCACATATTTACCAATCACAAGAGTTTAAAGTATCTGATGTCGCAAAAAGATCTGAATCTGAGACAACGTGGATGGCTCGAACTGTTGAAAGATTATGAGTTAGTTATTGATTATCACCCAGGTAAAGCAAACGTAGTTACTAATGCTTTGATTAGAAAATCCTTGTTTGTTCTGTGAGTGATGAATACCCGATTGTCATTATCTGATGATGGCTTAGTCATAGCCGAGTTAAAAGCTAAATCGACATTTTTACAATAGATCTGCGAAGCTCAAAAAACTGATAGTGAGATGTTAGCTAAACGGGTACAGTGTGAATCGACTTCTGATTCAAAATTTCAGATAGGACTAAATGATTATTTATTATTTAGAGGTACATTTTGTGTACCGAAGAATCTAGAGCTTATACAAAAATGTTTGCACGAAGCTCATAGTGGTAGCTTGTCTGTTCATCCTAGGAGCAATAAAATGTACAATGATTTGAGATAGATGTATTGGTGGCCAGGAATGTAACTCAAGATTTTTGAATTTGTATCCATATGTTTGATATGTCAGCAAGTTAAAGCTAAACATCAGGTGTCTTCAGGGTTGTTACAGCCAGTGATGATACCGGAGTGGAAATGGGATAGAGTTACTATGGATTTCATATCCAGGTTACCCCTATCTTTGAAAAAGAAAGTTGCTATATGGGTTATTGTTGATCATTTGACGAAGTCTGCACATTTTATTCCGGTACGTACAGATTTCTCACTTGAGAGATTAGCTGAGTTATATGTTTTGGAGATTGTCAGATTACATGGAGTGCCAGTCTCCATTATTTCGGGTAGAGATCCGTGGTTTACATCACAATTCTGGAGAATGTTACATGAAGCTCTAGGTATGCAGTTCCATTTTAACACTGTATTTCACCCTTAGACCGATGGTTAGCTGGAGAGAGTGATTCAGATTCTCGAAAATATGCTTCGTTGCTGTGTTTTAGAGTTTGAAGGCAACTGAGAGAAATATTTACCGTTGGTTGAATTCGCGTATAATAATAGTTTTCAGTCGAGCATACAGATGACACCGTATGAGGCTCTGTATGGTCATAAATGTCGAACTCCATTATACTGGACTAATCTAAGTGAGAGAAAGATACACAAGGTTGATTTGATTTGCGAGACTGAGGAAAAATTGAAAGTGATCCGAGATAGTTTGATAGCAGCTTCAGATCGTCAGAAATCCTATGCGGATCTTAAACATAAAGATATAGGGTTTCAAGTCAGTGATAGAGCATTTTTGAAAGTTTCACCTTGAAAGAAAGTTCTTCGATTCAGTTGTAAAGGAAAACTGAGTCCACGATTTATCGGGCCGTATGGGATTATTGAAAGAATCAGACTTGTTGTGTACATTTTCACTTTACCGTTAGAACTTGAAATAATTCGTATTGTCTTTCATGTGTATATGTTACGACAATACCGATTTGACCCTTCACATGTTATCTCCCTCAAGGATGTCAAAATTTAGCTTGATATGACAGATAGTGAAGTACTGATTCGAATCCTCGCACGAGAGATGAAAGAATTGAGAAATAAAAACATTACTTTAGTAAAAGTTTTCTGGTAGTGACATGGAATAGAAAAAGCTACCTGGGAACCCGAGGAAGCTATGAGAATGTAATATTCGAACCTCTTTTTTGGTAAGACTTTCGGGGACGAAAATCCCTTTAGGGGGAGAGTTGTAATAACCCATTTTTAGTGAAATCAGAACAGTGGTTTTGGAACCACAAATTCGAAGTGGGAAAATTCATTTTATTATTATTTTATTGTCTATAGCATGATAGAAATATCTAACAGACCTCGTACGGAGTTAGATCGTGACAAAGAGAAAATCTTAGATTATTCGCCTCTGTATCTACGTACATTCGTCAAGGTAAGTTTGTTTAATTAAATTGTACATTTATATGTTTTAAATTGAATTATATGTTTGTGAAATGTGTAATCATCATATATGAATACTGATCACAAAATCTGACGATGTAAAATGATTACCGAGCCTCATTTGGACCTTAAAAATTCGTAGGATACAAATGACATGCCATTAGGGTTACCAATTTCAGCTTGTATGAGTTTACTGATACTTAGCTTGCATGAGCTTACTGTTATTCAGCTCGGAGGAGCTTACCATTTACAGCTCGTAAGAGCATATCAATTTAGAGCTCGTATGAGCATACATGTATAGGACTTGACAGATTATAGCTCAGTACACCTCGTGTGTACTACCCGCGTATCCAACGATATTCTAAATGGTTCAATTGGCACTGTTCTATTGCCTGATTACATGAGTTCAATACGAACTACTACAGGTATTTACATGAGATATATGAAAATGATTTGTACATGATATATAGTTACATGAAGTGGAAATTATATGTTCATGGAAGTTTGATTATTGTTGAATTCATTCATGTTTCTTGATATTATATGAATTACATGACTAACATGGTTGTTAAGGGTATGTGTTTAGGCTTTTGGCCAAATTGAGTTTGGATATGCTTTGTATGCTTACCTTAAATGTGATTAATTGGTAAGTTAATTTTTTTATTATACAAACTTACTAAGCTTAAAGGCTTACTCTGTGTATTTTTCGTGCTTTATAGTGATTTGGAAGCTTGTTCGAGTTGGAAGCTTGTCAGAGCTATGTCACACTATTTATCGGCTCTTTTGGTACTTTCAGTTGTTTTTGTTTGATTATAATGGCATGTATAGGTTATTTTGGCTAATGTTGGCTTATGTGTGATGTTGTGGTTATCGCCATATGCTTTGGCTTGTGGCTGGGTATATTTTGCTATGTATATATATAAATGGTCTGATCATGTTTGATGTGTGGTTTGGCATAGGTAAGATGTGAGTTGATTTATGTTTGATGGATGAAAATTTAAATGGTAGTTGAATATGCATTTGGATGTGTATTATAATTTGGAGTGATTTAGTGCTTATTGTGGAAAGCACATATGTATAATGAGGTTAGTTTTTGAATGGTTTGTGTTGGTTTTTTTAGTGCGTTTTTGAATGGTTTGTGTTGGTTTTTTTTAGTGAACAAATTACAAGTGACTTACATGACGATTTGATGCTAGAGATCAAGTACATAACTGGTATGTTTTGATTAATGATCCACATGGTAAGTTTTGGTGCAAATATGCATATGAGTTAGTTAAACAATTAAATACATTGAATGTTTAGATTTACATGTTATAAGTTGTTATTTGAGGTGCCTAAGGGCATATTGGTTGTATGTGATGATTTTACATGTTTAAGGCTTGAATTGTGTCTTGTTTTGGATGCCTATTTATGACTTGTGTATATACAAAATGTTGAGTGTAGGTGGATGCCAAATTAGGTGAGAAATGTGGCTTGTAAAATGACCTTTTTTAGTCCACACAGGCAGAGACACGTGCATGTGTCTCAACCATGTGTGACACACGGCCAAGTGACACGGCCGTGTGTCCCCTGTAGCTTTTAAAGAGTGCAAGTCATTATGCTCACACGGCCTAGCACACGGGCGTATGGCTTGGCCATATGGCAGAAGTCAGTGAGTTACACAGGCACGAACACGGGTAGGGACATGGCCGTGTGTCCCTATTTCGAATGCCCACACGGCCTAAGATACGGGCATGTTTCTTGGCTGTGTGAGTCACACGGAAGCAGCTTTGAATATATTAAATGAATCTGAAATAATTTTCGAGTTTCCGATTTGGTCCCAATTTGTTTCTAATGCGTAATTTGGGTTTTGAGGGTTCGTATGAGGGACAACATGTATGAATTTGATTGGTTTTTGACATGAATACTATATGATATGGAATATTCTTATTTTCTATCTGTTTGATTTGTAATCTTCGGTAATGCTCCGTAATCTATTCTGGCGACGAATTCAGGTTAGGGGTATTACAGAGATTATCTTCTTTTTATCCTCTTTGATATCACATATTTAAAAAGGAAAACTAGGATCATTCCCTTATTAATAGAGAAGACATATGAAAATTTAGAAAAATGAATTATATTCTTTCCAAAAGAATATTAATTTCTGTCTTTTACATTTTGACCTAAGTTAATTAATATAACTGTTTATAGTAAGAAATTCTATAAAATATATACAATTAATATTTTGTATGAATCAATTCATATATTAATTATATTCTTTCAAAAAGAATATTAATTTCCATGTCTTTTATATTTTGACGGAAATTAATTAATATAACTATTTATATTAATAAATTCGGTAAAATATATACAATTAATATTGTGTATGAATAAAACTGATATATTAATTATATTATTTCCAAAAGAATATTATTTTCCATGCCTTTTATATTTTGACCGAATTTAAAATCACAAAATCGGTAAAATATATATAATTAATATTTTGTATAAATCAAATTCATATATTAATTTTATCTATGTTCTCTATTTGTGTACAACAAGTTTGTACATATACTATGTTTAATATTTAACTATCAAATTAAATTAATCCAATAATTAATTTAATTCATGTGACAACTAAATACAATACCAAATGTATTTGGATTTTATTCGTTTCAACTATAGGGTGTGACGTAGTAGGCTCTTGTAACATTGGTAGTAATACTAGAACATTTCTAACATTACAAGCAATGAGTGGCATCTAAAAATGCATCATTGTCACCTAAGTTAAAAGAAGTCGTGAGACGGCATAAGCTTTCTATGATAATCTTTTCATGTATTATATTATTTTATCCTTAATACCTAGATTGGATACAAGTCATGGAATAGTCACACTTGCATAGTCCAATATCATATTTCTTGATTTTCTAAGCAGACTACAATAAACAAATAACTGTGATATCTCATATCAACTTGTTCAAGCATGACCATGCGTTTTTAGTCTCACTCCATTAAGAGGCGTAAGATATTGCTCCCATTATGTAGGAGGGATAAATCCTATCTTGATCAACCATATCCCACTACATGGATTATGGTATATCCAACATCAGTCTTTATAGTACAACATGTTACAGTAGACATTTTGACTGTATTAAAATATATGACTCACGATGTTAGGAAAATGATGATCTAAAGTTTGAGGATCATATACATAGTAATCACTGTGAGTAATATAGTTACTATTACATAATAATCTAAGAAACAAACTCATAGCGTGTTAGTCCAATATGTTGTTCTCTAACACATACTCATGTATTGATTTTGTCATCCCTATGTCAATGACAACTCTTTGTCATCAATCAACTACATATTAGTCTCAATGCATTATTGTTGTCCAAACCCGTAATAATACTTGAATAAGGACCTTTTAAGAATAATCATATTTTCTTAAGACTCTATTACAATTCAGTTTATTTATATACATAGAAAAAAGAAACTGAAATAATAATAACAATACCATATATTAATAAATAAGGTAAAACAAGTATGTAATTACAATAATCTCATGATGGGTATTTGGGCATATTATAGCACACAATTATAAGATTTTTCAGATCCAAACTAGTTAGGTTTCTTACACTGATTTGCTGTGAATCGTACGTGCGAATGTCTAAAGGCTTCATTGTTGATTTGAGGCGTCTAAGTCGGCACCTAACACATTCAAATACTAAAAAATCAGTAGCTAATCCATGACAAAAATATTTAATTTTATCAATTAACAATTTGCCCAACATCTAAACCGAAACTACACACTAGTCCATAATCAACCACACGTACGCTACCCAAATTGTCAAATCTGAGTCGTCGATTGATCAAGATTGATCTTTTCCTAATTACACATGATAAAAGGATGATTAGGAAGGGTTTAAGAACCCAAGATGTTTCTGGAAATAAATGGAAAATAATAAAGACACAACAACCCCTTTTCTTGAGCCTTTAGGCATCGCACCACCAGCAATGGTGGCCAATTTGGGGCTAATTTAAAAGCACGTTTAAAAAAACTTGGAAGGCTAAAAAAAAATACCCTTTAAATATGTAAAAATAACCCAAATTATAGATCTAGAATTTTGGGTATTTAACTTACAATATTCATCATGAAATTGAAAGAAAACAAGAACTTACACAAGCTAGATGAAAGGGGTGATAATGACTCTTATTGGCAACAATGGGGATCTTTCTTGGAGGTTCAAGATTTTAGATTTGGGTCTGGAAAATTAAGGGAAAAATGGAAGATAGATTGAGGGGAGGATGGTGCAAGACCTTGTGGAAAAAGCAAAGAAAAAGAGATGGTGATTCAAGGGGTTTGGGCGGCGGCAACAAGGGAGAAAGACAGAAAAAATGAAAAGAAAGGAGAAGAGGAGAAGGGAGGGACGGCTAGGGTAAAGAAAATGAGACTAACGGCTGATCAAATTTGTTAAAAATAATATTTATACCTAGGTTTAATTAGGCATGGGTGGCACATACTTAAAAAAGAAGAAGGATTTTGTAAAATTTAATTATTTAGCAAGGGAAGGGATTCGAACTTGGAACCTTAATCTACTTCCCATGCTTTTCCATTTATCAATTAACCATTAATTTATTTTCTTATTTTTGAAATAACTTTCATTCTCATTAATTTAAAATTTTGGATATTATAGTTGTGATCGTTATACTATCCAATTTACTTATGGTGATTAAAGACTATTAAAGATCAGGATTAGGTTGTGGTTTATGTTGTCCTAAATAGGAAAAATTAATTGTGTTGTGGTTTAATGAATGCCCTACATGGTTACTGTAAACTGAAAAATATATAGGATTTTTCCTATATAATTTATTACCTTTGTACTTAAATTTGTTGTTAAAACCAAGTAATTGTTTAATAAATTAATGAAATATGCAAAAATATGAAATTAGGATATAGAAATTATTAAAATGTGATTTTATACTTTATTATATAGTTTTCATGCATAAAATGACTTATTTTATATTAATTTGAGAATATTATATTTTTAAGCTATACAGTGGGCCATGCATGATTAAATTAAATAATAAAATATAAAGTTGTATTTAATAATTAATTTTAAATATTTCATTAATAAATTGGGTTTTAATTAATTGATTAATTAAAGTGGTTAAATTATATTATTTGGTCCTCTAAACTATCTACTATTTTTGGATAGGTCTGAGAATTTTCTTTTAACTGCAAAATCGTCCAAATTAGGGACCAAGCCAACCCAAAATTCGGCTGCACATGAATGTCATAAACCATTTTTTGGTTTAATTATTCAATGTCCCTGAAGAGTTAAAGAAATTAGAGATTTTCCCGAAGATTTGCTATTGACCGAGTCTTAGTCCTGAGTTGTTGTGGCATTCAAATTGACCAAAAATCAAGGAAAAATCAGCCACCTTTCCTCAATTCATGGCCGGCCACCCTTAGAAGAAATTTCAAAAGATGGACACTCCTATTTTTAGCAAACTAGCTCCCTTGCCTCACCTACAAATAAGAGCTTATTTCTCACTTTTTTAATCATCCCTCATCCCATCATCCCATCATCTCTCACTCATTCATCATTCTCTCAACTCTTTTAGCTATCTTTCCCCTTAATCATCATTGCATAAGGATTTTAGCAATTAAGCATCGTAAAGAACCCTTGGTCAGCCACCTTGGAGAGTCATCAGCAAATGAGCAAAGCAAAGAAGCGAAGGAGCCTCGTCAGTCAGAGTATTGGGTGGCAGCCACTCTAAATTGGGTTTAATCTTTCTTTTCTTTAAATTTAATTTAAAGATGTTTGCTATGTGTTCTTTGTTCTTGTTTACAACAATGATAGCTTAAAGTTATTTAAGCTAGGATGATTATTTTGATTAAATAATATTTATTTGATTCATGCTTATAATGTTTGTGCCTCAATCAATCATGTTTTCAATTAAAATCAAGTCTGTATTTCATTCATACGTGATTGAAATACACTTGAATTAGCTGAGTGATCCTAACCAGACGACGGCAAATGGATGCATAATTGAAATGTGCATGCTCAATTTAGATCCTAACCCGATTGAATTGTAGGCTGCATAACAATTCTATCCAAGCTCTGTTATCTGCATAGTTTTTAGATTTGTGTGATTAAATATTTTCAAACCTAACACGTCCCTGTTACCTCACATGAATGCTAAGAAACTCTTAGGAAATAAAGATCATTAAAATGCGTATTTACTAAGTAAAGTGATACGAGTCACAAAGGCCCAATTCAAGCTCAGGAACGTGATGGGCTCAAATTACCACAAGGTCCAATAACGAGGTCAAAGGCCAGACAAATGCTTTCAAAACTAAATGGAACCATTCAAGAATTTATTAGCAAGGCCTTAGATCCATACACGAAGGAAAAAGAAAATCAAGATTCACTTTCTTGTTTTTAAGAAAATCAAGAAACCGAATCTTGGTCCAATTTTGCTGTTTGGAGCGATTTCAAGAATCAAGAAAATCAAGATTCCAAATCTTGGAAGTCTTGGTCCAAGAAACTGAATCTTGCAGCTAAGGCGTATTGGATCTCCGTTACGAGCATCAATGAACCAATTTTGGTAGGAAACGAATACAAGCCCAAGTTCTTGAAGGCAAGGCCCAATAAGATGTTCCAAGCCCAATCCAGAAAGTTAAATGAGACTTAGTTGAAAATCAGGCCAAATTGTCAAAGTGGACCAATTTGTAAAATTTTAATTCTTTAAATACTTAGTTTCAATTTTAGACTTTATAAATTAATTACTATGTAAATATTCAGTCCAAGAGGCCCAATTAAAGGCCCTTGGCCGAATTTCCCTTTAAATCAAATAATTAGGAGTTTTTTAGTTTTAGTTTTCTAATAGGGTTAGGAAAATAATAGAGGCCTATATAGATGTAAGGCTTGGCCGGCCATACACACAAAAATACACTTGAAATCAGATTTTGATTGCTTGCAAATTCTCTTGAGTTTTCTCCAAGAATTTTCTCTTGAGTTTTCTTTAGAAGTAGTTTTAACAATCTTTTAGATTGTGGGAGCCATCTTCAGCCTTCTTCTTGCCATTGTTCTTCATTGGAGGGGAGATTAGAGCCGTTTGAAGGGAGTTGTGAAATCTTTATCGATTTCAAGGCTTCTTAGGACTTTATCTTTATTTTCTTACTGTTCAATCTCTTTTTAATTTCTTCTTGTGTCGATTTCATTATCTAACTTGTTTAAGTTCTCTTATTGCGCTTCCAGCCCCGTTCAACCTTTAAGAATCTGATCGGCACCACCCTTGGACATCAAGAAACGTTTTGATTCTCCAAACCCATCTTTTTTACCGTCTAAACCCCTCTTTTATTGTTTTGATTATTTTAATTTCAAATCTAATTGATTCTACATTGGTCTTGCTGTTTCGTTTCAGATTTTATTTTCTTGTTCGTTTCGACCATTCCCAAAGTTCAAGATCTATCTTTGCACCACATTTGACATCAAGAACCATTCGTTAATCATATTTTTTTTTCAGATTTCTTGCCGCCCAAGTACTGTATTTCCTATTCTGATTTGGTTTCTTAATCACTTGAGTTTAACCTGCTGTTTCATTTTCTCCAGGTCAGATTCGACTTAGAGAGTCATTCTTGCTATTTAGATCTCGTTTCTTGCCCTCCAAGGAACCATATTAATCCTGTTCTGATTATTAGCTAATTATCCATGGTTTTAGGGTTTTCGTTTCAGATCTGGTACTGATAAGTTTGATTTCTTTGTTTCGTTTTAGATCCAATTGTCTAAAGCCTTCTTAGGAATTTTCTTGTGACTTGGCAACTCGATCTTGGTCCGCACACAACCTTCTATCATAAAGGATTCTGAAAGGACCTAATGTGATTTCCAAACTCATGAAAGATCGAGTTGCCATGGAATGTTTTTCCAAATATTATTAAGCATGTTGATAATAAATTGAGTTTAATTAAAGTAATTGTCCTAGTTTATTTATGTTATAATTGTTGTAAATTGTGTTTAATTTTAATAAAATCCATTTCATTCATATAGTTTGCGTACTTAGCATAATTTACATTAGGGATCACTGCATTTAGTTTAATATATTTTAATCACCACTTCTCAACTATATTGTGTTTTTATTTACCAAATTGTTAATATAATTTTACAAATTAGGTGACTTAGCACAAATACAATATCTGTGGAGATGATAACTCGATACTTACTTATTACTTGATAACAACTGTGTACACTTGCACAAACCTATGCGTTACAAGTTTTTGGCGCCATTGCCGAGGATTGTCAACTATTTCCATAGTCATTTTTTTTGTAAAATTATTTATTTTCAGTTTGATTTGTTTCTAACATTATTAACTTATTCGTTTTAATTTTTGTGATGTTTTTTTAGGTGTTTATGAGCATAGATTGAATTATCAATTTACTCCCTATAGACCCTGAAATTGAGCAAACTTTCAAACAAAAAAGACGTGAACGAACAGCTCAAAGACAAGTTGAGATGGACCTTGGAAATCAGAATCAAGTCCAAGGTAATGATGCCAGTTATGTACGAAATCTTATCCTTATTGCCGATGATAGGGATCGATACATCAGACAATATGTTGTGCCACATTTCAGTGAGTTAAACCCAGGAATTAGAAGGCTAGAGATTGAGGTAACCTAGTTTGAATTGAAACCAGTGATGTTTCAAATGCTACAAATGGTGGGCCAATTTAGTGGTATGCCCACGGAAGATCCACATCTCCACCTTCGATTGTTTATGGAGGTGAGTGATTCATTCAAGATAGCCAGTGTGACTGAAGATGCATTAAGGTTGAAGTTTTTTTCGTACTCGTTGCGAGATCGAGCATGAGCATGGCTCAATTCAATGCCACCAAGTTTCATATCTACATGGCAAGAATTAGCAGAGAGATTTTTGGTTAAGTATTTCCCACCTAGCAAAAATGCTAAGTTTAGGAACGAGATCACAAATTTCCAGCAACTAGCTGACGAGTCTTTGTATGAGGGTTGGGAGCGATTCAAGGAGTTACTTCGTAAGTGCCCTCATCATGGGATTCTTCATTGTATCCAGTTGGAGACATTCTATAATTGTATCAATGCACATACAAGATTGATGGTAGATGTTTCTGTGAATAGTGTAATTTTGTCTATGTCTTATAATGTGGCTTATGAGATCATCGAAAGGATTGCGAGTAATAAATATCAATGGCCAACAAATCGAACAACTTTAGGAAGATGAGTAGCCAGAGTCCATGAAGTTGACTTTCTCAATTCGTTATCAGCTCAGGTATCATCTATTTCCTCTATGTTAAAACAGTTAACCGCTAATAGTACTAATAATTTTGCAGCTCAGCCACCAAGTCCGTTTGAAGTAGTTTCCTGTTTGTACTGTGAGGAAGGTCATTCTTTTGAGAATTGTCCATCAAATCTCAAGTCAGTGTACTATGTGGAGAACCAATATCAAAATAAGAGTGGACAAAGACCCCAGTCCAACTTCTACAATCCTTCATGGCGTAATCATCCTAACTTTTCTTAGAGCAACCAAGGAAATGGACCAAACAACAACTCATTGCAGCAAAGACCCAACCGGTCTCAAGGGTTTAATCAGCAAGCTCCAAAACCACCTCAAGCTGAGGCATCAAATATTTTGGAGAACTTGTGTAAGGTGTACATGGTAAAGAATGACGCTGTGATCTAAAGCCAAGCAGCAACACTGAAAAATTTGGAAAACCAAATGGGTTAGTTAGCTACGGAGCTTCGTAATAGACCAGAAGGAACCTTGCCGAGTGATACTGAGAATCTAAAAAATTTGAGTAAAGAACATATCAAGGCAGTGGCATTGCGAAGTGGAGAGACTCTGGAACCCCGATTGATTGATGCTGAAGATGAGCATGTTGAAAAGGAGGAAAGTCAACAGCGTTTGAAGTTCCTACACCAAAGTAATCAGAATCTGCAAAGTCTAACAAGGTAAACCCTGACCTACTGAATTCAAATATTTTAACAACTTCTTTGGATGCAGATTTACCTACTCAGAAAAGTTATTCGGTTCAACCGAAAGTTCAATCACCTTCATATCAGCAAAGATTGCAGCAACACAAGTAGAAATAGGAGGTGCAATTCAAGAAGTTTTTGGATGTTCTGAAGCAGTTACACATCAATATTCCGTTGGTAGAGGCTTTAGAACAAATGCTGGATTATGTGAAGCTTATGAAGGATATACTGTCCAAGAAGATTTTGAAGTAGATAAGGAAGTGTCAATTATCCTTGGGAGACCTTTCCTAGCCACATGGAGAATTTTAATTGATGTGCAGAAAAGTGAACTCACCATGCGAGTTCAAAATGACCAAGTAACTTTTAACATTCTTAAAGCGATGAAATTTCCCGATCCGGCAAATGAGTGTTCAGTTATGGAAGAGATAGAAACCTTGGTTTCTTTGGAAAACAATTTTGAGGAAAATCCATTGGAGAAAGCCTTAGAGTTTGACCCTTTGGAGGATGAAGAAGGTGAAGAAAACATGGCTTTGATGGAAGCCAATCCAAGAAATTTTATTCAATCCACACAGTTTGAACTGTTGGAGTTAGAAGTTAGAGAATTTGTGCAACCCAAGTTGTCAATTGAAGACCCACCTAAACTCGAAGTAAAGGTACTTCCTTCCCATTTGAAATATGTTTATTTAGGTGACTATTCTACTTTTCCCGTTATTATTTCAGCAGAACTAATGAAAGATCAGGAGGAGCAACTAATTGCTATTCTAAAGAAATTTAAGAAAGCAATTGGTTGGACCATAGCTGATATTTGAGGTATAAACCCTTCTTTTTGCATGCATAAAATCATTTTAGAAGAAGGTGAAAGAGCTCGAATTGATGGGTAAAGGAGGTTCAATCTTATTATGAAAGAAGTTGTGAGAAAGGAAGTGATCAAATGGTTAGATGTAGGAATCATCTATCCTATTTCAAATAATTCGTGGGTAAGTCCGGTGCAATGTGTGCCAAAGAAAGGAGGAATCACGATTGTTGAAAATGAGCGTAACGAGTTAATTCCAACAAGAACTGTTACAATTTCGAGAATCTGTATTGATTACAGAAAGCTGAATAAAGCCACTCGGAATGACCATTTTCTATTACCTTTTATGGATCAGATGTTAGATCGATTGGCAAGTAATGAATTCTATTGTTTTTTAGATGACTATTTGGGATATAACCAAATAGTTGTAGCCCCAGAGGACCAACATAAGACAACCTTTACTTGTCCATATGGTATGTTTGCTTTTAGGCGAATTCCTTTTGGTTTAAGCAATGCACCTGCAACTTTTCAACGATGCATGATGGCAATATTTACTGATATGGTTGAAAATTTTGTTGAGGTTTTCATGGATGATTTTTTTGCTTTTGGTAATACTTATGATATCTGTTTCAGTAATTTGGCTAAGAAACTGAAGAGATGCGAAGAGACAAATCTTGTCTTAATTGGGAGAACTGCCATTTTATGGTTAATGAAGGGATTGTCTTAGGCCATAGAATTTCAAAGAAAGGAATTGAAGTCGACAAAACAAAGGCATATAATTTCAAAAAAAGGAATTGAAGTTGACAAAGCAAATGTATATATAATTGAAAGATTACCGGCCCCAATTAATGTGAAAGGAGTCAGAAGTTTCTTAGGCCATGCCAATTTTTACGAAAGGTTTATCAAATATTTCTCGAAAATTTCTAAGATGCTATGTTTGTTGTTAGAGAAAGATACAATGTTCGATTTCAACAAAGCATGTTTAGAAGCTTTTGAAGAGTTGAAAAAATGGTTAATCTCAGCCCCAGTAATCATTACACCCGATTGGAGCACACCTTTTGAGTTGATGTACGATGCAAATGATTATGCTGTTGGAGCTGTGATGGGTCAAAGAAAAAATAAAGTGTTCCACCCCATTTACTATGCAAGTAGAGCCTTGAAAGGAGCCCAACTCAATTATACGGTAACTGAAAAGGAACTATTTGCTATAGTTTTTGCTTTTGAAAAATTCCGCTCATATCTTATAGGCACCAAAGTTACAGTATTTACTAACCATGCGGCCATTAAATACTTGCTCACGAAGAAATATGCGAAACCGAGTTTGATTCGGTGGATACTTTTACTCCAAGAATTTGACCTTGAGATCCAAGACAGAAAAGGTGTTGAAAATCAAGTAGCTGCTTATCTGTCGAGGTTAGAGTAAGATGAGGTAACTCGATCACGTGTGCCTATCAACGAGAATTTCCCAGATGAGAACTTATTTCAGGTGAGTCAAATTCATGGAACACCTTGGTTTGCTGATTTTGCTAATTATCTTGCATGTGGAATAATTCCTCGAGAAATGACATACCAACAAAGAAAAAAATTCCTTCATGACAGTTGCTAATTATCCATTTTTGTTTAAACAGTGTGCAGATAATATAATCCAAAAGTGTGTAGCTAAAAGTGAGATTGTTGAGATCTTATATCATAGCCATTCATCTCTAAGTGGGGGACACTTTGGTGGTTCATGTACTACAGAAAAGATTTTGAAAGCAGGTTTCTTTTGTCGTACATTATTTAAAGATGCTTACGCTTATGTAAAGAACTGCGATAAGTGCCAAAGAACCAGAAATATATGAAGGACAAATGAGATGCCCTTAACAAATATTTTGGAGATTGAATTATTCAACGTATGGGGCATTGACTTTTGAGGTCCGTTTCCTTCTTCGTATGAGAACAAAAATACATCTTAGTTGTTGTGGACTATGTATCCAAGTGGGTTGAAGCTGAAACATACCCTACAAATGATGTTAAGGTAGTCATGCGATTTCTACATAAGCATGTGTTTACAAGATTTGGGACACCAAGAGTTATTATTAGTGGTGAAGGTTCTCACTTTGTGAACAAATGGCTTAAGTGGTTGCTTGAAAAATATGATGTGAAGCACAACATTGCTACTACCTATCACCCCCAGTCCAATGGGCAAGTTGAAAGAGTGAACCGTGATATCAAAGGTATCCTTGAAAAGGTAGTATACCCTAGCAGAAAAGATTGATCTTGAAGGCTCGATGATGCATTATGGGCCTATCGAATAGCCATTAAGACTCTGTTAGGAATGACTCCTTATCGGTTAGTCTTTAGTAAGGCATGTCATTTGCCATTACAATTGGATAACAAAGCTCACTAGGCTTTGAAGGAGTTAAATTTTGATCTTAAGCAAGCCGGTAAGATAAGGATGTTACAACTGGATGAGTTGGAAGTGTTGAGGTTGTTTTCCTATGAGAATGTCAAAATGTGTAAAGAAAGATTAAAGAGATGACATGATACTCATATACAACTTTGCAAGTTTAAAGAAGGTCAGAAGCTGTTGTTGTTTAATACAAGGTTGAATCTATTTCCTGGGAAGCTAAAATCCCGATGGAAAAGACTTTATACCATCTACCGAGTTTATCCTTATGGAGCTATTGAATTAAACGACAATTATGGAGGTACGTTTTAAAAAACACTACTGGGATGGTGAATATGAGCGAATTGGATCCTAACTCATCTTAATAGACCCTTAATTTTTCATGAACTCATTGTGTAAATAAATAAATAATTAGAACTTATTTTCTTAATTTATTACCTTTAATTAATTCTTTCTAAGGAGATTGGAACTTAAGCGGGACCGCTCTGACCCCTCAAACCTTTCCTTGGAATTAATTTAATGTAATTTGTTAAGAAAAAATTTTCTAATTAAAAATTTTTAAGTTTCATTTTGTTCAGTTTAAATTTTAAATTTTTATGTTAATAAAGGGGGTCAAATTTGGCCCAAGTACTAATCAGTTTTTTTAAGATACAGTCTAAGTTTGAGGCCTAAGACAACAAAAAGGAGGGAAAAATCTATGCCTTGTCGTCACACCCATTACTTGTAGCCATATTTTTGCTACATGTTGCCCTAATTTTTCCCTATATAAACCCCTCTTCATTCTACTAATTTTCATATCCCTCAAAGCAATTTGCTTACACCCTAAAAATCCTTAAAAATCCCTAAATCTCCCTTTTGTGCCGTCAACCTCAAATCTCGAAAGAACCCTAGTCCTTTTCTTTCTTTTTGTCGAAATTCCCTATTGCAACCACAAAGAGATTGCCGCTGCACCATCCTTGCTGTTGCAAGATTTTTACCGTAGCAAGTTATACCAACTTTGTTGATTTCTCTTTTCTCTCTTGTGTAGAAACTCTACTGAATTTTTTGGAAAATACCATGTCTAGCAAAAGAACTAGATCGTCAAAAACTACTCCTAGAAACCCAATTGTGGTTGATGAAGAAGTGAAAGAGCGATTTGATTCAATTTTCAATCATCAACCTAAGATGCCGGAAAAAGGTTTTAACCTGAAGAGCAATAATGTGATGGTTGTTCCTGTGCCAATTAGAAAGATAATCAATGCTCTCAAATGGGAACGATTCTGTGATGCTCGGTCACTTCTCGATGATGAACTAGTTTGAGAATTCTATGCTAGTTTGACTACGCAAGATGCTATTGAAGTCATTGTTCGAAAGAAAAATGTACCTCTTACTTCTAAGTCCATCAATGATTTTTTTAATTTACCTAATGTTGAAGAAGATGAGTACTATCCTATGATGAGCAATATCAATTGGGATTTTCTTCAACAAGTGCTTGATGTTGTGACAAATCCGGGATCCAAATTGATTATAAGAAAGTATGAGAGCCATTCTTGTTGAAAAGAATACTTGAAACCAGTAGCAAAGGTATGGTTTTATTTTGTTCACTACAGTTTTATGCCTATCTCACATAGTTCCACCATCTCGATGGAACGGATGCTCTTGTTATATGCAATTTTGACAGAAAATTCCATTAATGTTGGAAAAATTATCCTTAAGGAGATTCATGATTGTGCTAAAAAGAAGGCAGGAAGTGCTTATTTCCTATCATTAATCACTTCACTTTGTTTAAGGGCCCGTGTGAAAACACAAGCAAATCTAAAGGGCAGTATGTCCAAGGGTGTATTACAAGTCATGATCTTGAAAGGTTGGTAGAAATTGAACCAAGGAGAACAAGAGGAACCAACTGAACCAAAAATCGAAGAGTCAATAAATAAAACTGAAATTGAAGCTGATTCAGTTACAGACACTGAAGAAGAAGAATCTGATAAGGAACCAAATAGTCGTCAACCAGTTGAAGGAGCTGAAAACCCTAAACCTAGGGTTGAGCCAGAAGAAGAAGCAGTCAAGCTAAGTGTTGAACCTGAATATACAACTCCTATGCCAACTTCTGCAAGTACTTCAAGGAAATCGGAGTAGTCAATTTTGATGGATATGTGCAAGTTCATGCACAATCAGCAACAGACTTACTGGAAATATGCAAAAATTAGGGATGATTCAATTCGAAATACTTTTAAGAATATCTCTAATACTTTTGTTCCTGAGTTCCCACATGTTATCTTTGAGACATGGATGAAAGAGACTGACGATGCAAGCGAAGATGAAGCTAAAGACGACAAGGGGAATAAGTTAGAAAAATAAAAGGGGGGATTCTTCTCTTGTTATTTATTTAATTTTCTTTAGGTCTTTAGGAATTTATTTCTTTAGTAATTAGGATTTAATTTTTGTAAAATAAAACATAGCAAGCATGAATAAGTACTTCTTTAGAAAGAAAAAGACTAAGTGATGTGGCAATGGGAATGAACATGTCTAGGATTGGGTTATTAGGGAAGACTTGGTATTTAAGCAGTCTTAATGACTCACCTCTCTTTCTTTACAACCTTACCTGGTGTTCAGTTTTCATTCATTACTTTTTTCTTGCAATGAGGGCTTTACTTCTTTTTAAAGAGGAGGTAAGACAAAGAATTGCTCAAATTTTTTAAAGTTTTCAAGTATGTTTCAAAATATTTTCTTTCATAAGTATGTTTTAATAAATGAATGTTTAGAGAAATTATTTTCAATAAGATAGCTTGTATGCAAGCATGAATGATGATTTTATCTGAGTGATTGTATGTTATCATGGAAAATGGAATGTTTTTATGATCTTAGTCTTAGGTAATGTTTTCCACGAAAACTTAGTTTCTCTTGAGATTAGACATGCATGAAGGTTTATATCTTTAGAATTGACTTAGTAACTTTCTTGAGGTGAAATCCTAGGAGACATAAAAATTTAAATTCATATAGGCACCATTTTTCTTTAGATTGTTTGAGCCTTTTGAAGCCAACCTGATGAGATTAGACCCTTGAAACTGTAATTTTGAGTTTTAAGGCCTGTTTACAAGCTAGTGACCATCTTTTTGTTAATTGTCCTAATTTTGTGCACCCATCTTAACCAAGGTTGTCTTGGGAATCAAAATTTGAGGAAATTTTCACAAAGATGTATGTGCTCATGCTTAAAAAAACAACAACAACAACAAAGACAAAGAAATAGCGAACAAAAGTTTACTTAGTCTCCGAAAAGGAAAAATATGTATGAGCTTGAGTTCAAAATAAGTTTTGGGGTGTTCCAAAGGTTCACTTAAAGAAAAAGGTTGTATTATGAGAAAAACAAGACAAAGTTAAAGGTTAAGATTTTGAAACCGAAATGTCCCATCTCTTAAAATCCCCACCTTTAACCGAGCCCCATTACAACCTTATAAAAGACCTATTTATTTGATGATTATGTCACCTATATTAGTGGAGAGGAAGTATTAAGTTCAACATATGAAGATCATAAATAAGTCTTATGATTGTTTTGCTTGATTGATGAGAAATTGTGTTGAATGAAGAATATTATCTATGGCTGTGACATACATGCAAACTATGATCCATGTTGATATATCTTGAAAATTAGAATAAAATTTTCAAAATGTTTGTATATGAGTTACTTGTTAATAAAAAAAGATTTATGAGTATGAATTTATTGATGCATGATTATGAGACAAAGATTGATGCTACTTACACTCTTAGCAAATTTGCTATAGCAAGACTTTGTGTGTGCATGAACATTACTCGGGACGAGCAATGATTTAAGTTTGGGGGTGTGTAAACTAAAAAATTTATAGGATTTTTCCTATATAATTCATCACCTTTTTACTTAAATTTATTGTAAAAACCAAGTAATTGTTTAATAAATTAATGAAATATGCGAAAATATGAAATTAGGACATATAAATTATTAAAATGTGTTTTTATACTTTATTATATAGTTTTCATGCATAAAATGACTAATTTTATATTAATTTGAGCATATTATATTTTTAAGCTATAAAGTGGGCCCTGTATGATTAAATTAAATAATAAAATATAAATTTTTATTTAATGATTCATTTTAAAATTTCATTAATAAATTGGGTTTTAATTAATTGATTAATTAAAGTGGTTAAATTATATTATTTGGTCCTCTAAACTATCTACTATTTTTGGACAGGTCTGAGAATTTTCTTCTAACTGCAAAACCGTCCAAATTGGGGACCAAGCCAACCCAAAATTTGGCTGCACATGGATGTCATAAACCATTTTTGGTTTAATTACACAAAGTTCTTGAAGAGTTAAAGAAATCAGAGATTTTCCCGAAGATTTGCTGGTAACCGAGTCTTAGTCCTGAGTTGTTGTGGCACTCAAATTGACCAAAAATCAAGGAAAAATCAGGCACCTTTCTGCAATTCATATCTAGCCACCCTTGGAAGAAATTTCAAAAGATGGACACTCCTATTTGTTGCAAACTAGCTCCCTTGCCTCACCTATAAATAAGAGTTCATTTCTCACTTTTTCAATCATCCCTCATCCCATCATTTCTCACTCATTCATCATTCTCTCAACTCTTTTAGCTATCTTTCCACTTTATCATCCTTGCATAAGCATTTTAGCAATTAAGCCTCTTAAAGAGCCCTTGGTCGGCCATCTTGGAGAGCCACCAACAAAGGAGCAATGAAAAGAAGCGAATGAGCCTCGGCAGTCAGAGTCTTGGGTGACAACCACTCTGAATTGGGTTTAATCTTTCTTTTCTTTAAATTTAATTTAAAGATGTTTGCTATGTGTTCTTTCTTCTTATTTACAACAATGATAGCTTAATGTTATTTAAGCTAGGATGATTATTTTGATTAAATAAGATTTATTTGATTCATGCTTACAATGTTTGTGCCTCAATCGATCATGTTTCCAATTAAAACCAAGTCTGTATTTCATTCATACGTGATTGAAATGCACTTGAATTAGCTGAGTGATCCTAACCAGATGACGGCTAATGGACGCATAATTGAAATGTGCTTGCTCAATTTAGATTCTAACCCGATTGAATTGTAGGCTGCATAACAATTCTATCCAAGCTCTGTTATCTGCATAGTTTTTAGATTTGTGTGATTAAATTGTTTCTAACCTAACACGTCCTTGTTACCTCACACGAATGCTAAGAAACCCTTAGTAAATAAGGATCAGTAAAATGCATATTTACTAAGTAAAGGATTCTGAAAGGACCTAATGTGGTTTCCAAACTCATGAAAGATCGAGTTGCCATAGAATGTTTTTTTCCAATATTATTAAGCATGTTGATAATAAATTTAGTTTAATTAAAGTAATTTTCCTAGTTTATTTATGTTATAATTGTTGCAAATTGTGTTTAATCTTACTAAAATCTATTTCATTCATATAGTTTGCATACTTAGCATAATTTGCCTTAGGGATCATTGCATTTAGTTTAATATATTTTAATCACCACTTCTCAATTATATTGTGTTTTTATTTACGAAATTGTTAATATAATTTTACAAATTAAGTGACTTAGCACAAATACAATTCCTGTGGAGATGATAACTCAATACTTACTCATTACTTGATAACGACTGTGTACACTTGCACAAACCTAAGCGTTACAATTACATGTGATTAAAGATGTAAAAAAATTATTTTAATATGTTAAATGATGTTTAATTTTTAGTCATATTGAAGGTGGGGCTATAGGTTGAACTTCAATGTTTCTTTGTCATATTTAATGCTATCCATTTTGGACAAGCTATATGTGAAATTGCACGATTAATTTTCATGATTAATTCCTTCGGTAAGGCATGTAAATGCATATCGAGGTGTGGTGAAAACTTTGGCTTTGTTGAGGTTCGGTGGATGTGAATGGGATTTAGTATTGAATGTCATTAAGTAAATCATGGCGTTATGGAGGTGTGGATGAGAATGGGGTTTTAGTATTGAATATTGTTAAGTAAATCATGGCTTTGCGAAGGTTCAAGGGATAAGAATGGGGTTTTAGTATCAAATACCATTAAGTAAATTATTTCTTTGTGATGGTTTGGTGGATGAGAATGGGGTTTCAATATAGAAAGACCAAAAATTGTTTTATAGAGGAAATTTTGTTGCAACCTACTGCATATCTCTTGGAATTAAGTTTTATTTCGTATCTTGTTTGGTTTCTTACAAGTTGGTTTCTTTATTACCGATAGGATTACAATAAATTTGATCTAAAATGAAACTTATGGTGCTGCTTGTTTGAAGCAAAAATCATGTTATATGTAGAAATATGCCTTGCATTCGACCAAAATAGTGAGTGACGTCACAACTAGGTAAGACTCCTCGTCCCGATGAGTAAATAACATTACGACGAGAAGAAGACTTTCGTCTGACGACTTGGTCGTTCTTCATCTTGGCGAACAAATGCTATGTGATGACATGGCAGTGTGTTCTACAAGTTTCTCGATTTTGTTCTCTCAGTTAAACTTTGTTTCAGTTTTCCACTTAAACTTTGATTAACATAGGGATATTTTAGTCATAAAAGCTACAAATTTTAGCCTATAAATAGGCCTTAGCTACCCTAGGTTTATACAACAGAAAATATACAGATTGAGAGAATTCGTTGTTTTGAGTTTGAAGGGTTTTTTTTGGGGTTCGGGTTTTTCTTTTGATTCTCTCCATCTTTTGTACTCATTTTATATATTAGTGAAATTTCTTTTTACCCGTGGTTTTTTATCCTCTTTTGAGGACTCATTCCACGCAACATTTGTGTTTTTGATCTTTTTAATTTCTTCATTTATTTTACTTTTTCGTTGTTTATATGGGTTTATCCCCTAACAAATTAGTATCAGAGCTTTGTTCAATTTTCACATTCAACCCATTTAGATATGGCTGGGACAAGGTTCGATATTGAGAAGTTCAATGGAATTACAAATTTTAGCTTGTGGTAAGTCCAGATGATGACAATACTGATTTAGAACGATATTAAAAAGGTCGTTACATGGAAGAAGTCGCGGATATAGATTAATCAGAATGGGAAGATCTTGATGAAAATGCTCTATTTACTATTCAGTTATGTCTCACGAATAATGTGTTATTGAAGGTTTTGATAGAGAAAACAACATCTGTGTTATGGAGGAAATTGAAAGCCTTATATGTGACAAAATATCTTGCCAACATGTTAGTTATAAAACAACGTCTCTACATGTTCTGAAAGGCTGAAGGTGAGTTCTCATTAGTGAATTTGTTACCCTTCTAAATGATCTAAAAAATCTCGAAGGAAATATCAGTGATGTGGATCAGACTAAGTTGTTGTTATATTTTTTACCCTCTTCTTACAAAACTTTCAGGGAAACTTTGATTTATGGGAGAGATAATCTCTCATTTGTAGATGTGAAGGGAAATATAATGAGTGAAGATAAACTCGATAACGAGTTCGGCCCAAATATGAAGTCAAACAGGCATGTTTTAGTTCTAGTTGCAAGGGGCAGACAATAATCTAGAAAGTCAGATCATAGCAGGTCTTGGTCAAGATCAAAATCCAGAAACCGAGACAAGCAATGTGGCTATTGTAAGAATATAGGCCACGTTAAGGAAAAATGTTACAAACTTTAGAATAAGAATAAAAGGGATGCCAAAAACAATGAGAAAGGTAAGTAGAAAGCAGAAGTTGCTGATGCTAGTGTAGCCAAGGTAAGAGATAATGATTTTTTATTGGTGTCGACAAGAAAAAGCTCCAAACTTATTTCTAAATGGATCCTAGATCCAGGGTGCTCCTAACACATGTGTCCCAACAGGGACTAATTCTCCATGTACAATTTAGATGAATGTGGAGTTGTGTTGATAGGGAATAATTCTCCATGTAAGAAAATTGGAATTGGAATAGTACAAAACAGAATGCACGATGGAATCATTTAGACACTACCAGATGTTATGTATGTACCCAATTTAAAGAAAAATCTCATCTCATTGGGAATTTTGGAGTTCAATGGTTCTAGGATTATTATTGAGTCAAACAACTTAAAGGTTTCTCGTGGAGCTCTCGTTGTGATGAGAAGATAGAAAAAAGGGCAGCCTGTATGTTCTGCAATGGTCAACGGTAACTGGTGCGACTGCAATTACCAAAGAAGAGCTGAAATTGTTTCCACATCACGATGAGGACCACTATGACATCGCGACGACTAGATATGATTCTTTCTCCATAGATTTTGAATTAACCAAACTTTGGTATGACAGCATTGTGTAAAAGAGGTCTTCTAAAAGACACTAAAGTTGGTAAGTTACGTTTCTATGAGCATTGCACTTACGGGAAGTGGGCACAAGTAAGTTTTGATTCAATATTTGATCTGCCGTAATTCAGTGTTGCAAATTAAATTAATTTCTGCACTTTAGGAGCTTCAAAGCAAGTATTTCCATTCGGTTTTAGTTATGTTTTCATAAGTTTTCATTAAGTTAATAAAATTTGTAAATTAGGTCTTTTATTGACCTTTGGGGCCAAATGAGGCCCAAGAGTGAACTAATTTCCTTTGTAAGTGTGTAGGAGACCATTAGGAGGTGAAATAAACAAACATTGGTCACTATGTTGCAACACGAAATGATCAATGTTGCAACATAGGGAGCAGAATGGAGAAAATTATGAAACCACTTCCGATGTCATGACACTGCCTAAAAGTGATGCGACATACCCCTGAAGATATCCCAAGAGGAGTATACTGACTATTATGTCACAACATAGGCCCTGGTGTGTCGCAACATCGACTCTAGACAGGAATTAAACACGTGCCATGTGGTGTTTTTCTCTGAACAATCAAACTCAAAACTCAAGAATGGCAGCTAACGTACGTTTAAGGACGACATCCATTTGAAATCTATAAATAGGCTTATTTGTCACATGTTATAGACACCAATTACATAGTTTATAATTTTTATTTTAAATTTCAGTTTTGTTTTTCTTTCTTATTAGGTTTTAGGTTTATTTTCAGTTTGTTGTTTTATTTTGAGAGATCTGGTTTGTGGAGATAGTCAAACTCTGTGGATTCATTTTCATCTTTAATATAAATCAGGTGCTTTCTTAAACTTTACACTTCAATTCATTTATCATGTTTTATCTTTACATCAATTCCATATTGTTTATGAAAACCATGAGAAACTAATCCTTCTATGGGGGATTAGCGAGTTGAGGTATAATCTATTAACTATTTTATAGGGTTACTCAACGGATTAGCTGTTTGGGAAAGGAAGAACTTAAACCCTAGGCCTAACAATCGTAGGAAGTCATCAAGGTGGGAATTAATCCAAAATTGATATTTCCTAGCCGTCAACACTTAAAATGGTTTCTCCAGCTTTGTGATACTTTTAAGTATAACGAGGTTACTGATGACGATATTTGTCTTCTGTTGTTCCCCTTTTCTTTTATTGATAATGCCTTTTCTTAGTTAGATTCACAAGCACCAGGGTCTATCATGACATGGGATGAGCTCACTAGAAAGTTTTTGCAAAATTTCTTCCCTACTAGTAAAGCGAGTTAACTTAGAAGAGAGATTGCTGTCCTTAGACAGATGGAAGGGGAAAGTTTCCATGAGGCATGAGAGCACTTCAAAACATTGATTAAAAAATGGTCGTACCACAGATTCTCTTAGTGGATGCGACTGTAGGTATTTTATAATGGGTTAGATGTGAATGCAAGATCATGACTAGACGGAGCAGTAAGAGGAGACCTCATGAATAGAACGTACGAGGATGCGTATGAAATAATTGAAAACATGGCATTGGACTCATGTCAGTGACCCATTGATAGATTCATATATGGATAAAAACTTGCTATGGTAAAAGTGATCCAAGAGGATGATAAGTATCAACAATTAGTGGATCGACTTAATCGTATTGAGTCTACTAATAAACTGTATATGTGTGGCGAAGACAAATTGCTCTTCCATTATGTCAACAATCTTGCTTTGGATGTAAATAGTGTAGAGAATAGGGAAGGAAACCCTTATTCAAATACCTATAATCCCGGCTGGAGAGATCACCCAAATCTGAGATGGGGAGGAAACCAAAGAGGAGGTAATAGTTTGAATGAAGCCAAAAATACTAATTATCAACCTCTTTATTTGCAGAAACCTCAGGATATGGTCAACCCATGTGACCATACTGCATTTGGTCAACAGCTAGATAGAATTGAAGGAGAGATGCAATCAATTAGAACAGGCGTAAAGCAAGTGTAGTCTGAGTGCACAAATTCAACCAGAACATTGACCAAACTTGAGGATCAAATGAGCCAATTGATGAGAATGATGGGTTACATCAAAAGGAAACTTGGCACCGGAATTCCCAATAACACAAAAATAATCCTTAGAGGGAAGGTAAGGAGCACGTGAAAGCAATAACACTCTGATAGTAGCCCAGAAAAGCCTACTCCGAAGGTAAATATGGAGAATGCTGATGATCCTTCATATAAATTCGTAGAGGCTGAAGATGAACCAGAATTAGACAAGGTAATCGTACCGGCAGCGGAGCCAGAAAAATAAATAACTAAAAATGCTGCTGTTACAAAGATCCCATTCCATTTAAGACTAGAAGAAAAGAAAAAGTAAGATGAAGATGAGTTTGTAAGTTTCCTAAACTTGTTCAAAACACTAAATGCAAACCTACCTTTAATCGCGTTAATTGAGAAAGTCCCTAAGTATGCCAAGTTTTTAAAGGAAAATATGTCTAGGCGTAGGAAAATTAAGGTAGGAAAACAAGTTAATTGAAGTGCCTCCTATAGTGTTATTATTTTAAGATAGGTTCCCAAAAAATTGAAAGACCCGGGAAGTTTTACTATTCCTATAAGATAGGGAACATTCATTTTAATATAGCTCTATGTGACTTAGTAGCTAGTACTAATTTAATGCCTCTATCCATTTTTGAAAAACTTGGGTTGTGGGATCTCAAAACTACTCAAATAACATTATAGTTGGCTGACAGGTCTTCAGTACATCCTAAAGTGGTATTGAAAGATGTGTTGGTCAAAAGGCATAGCTTCATTATCCCAATAGATTTAGTGGTTCTACATTTTCTCACAACTTCTAGGTCCACTATTGATTTAGAAAAAAAATGAATTAACCATGAAAATCAATGGTGAGACTGAAATATTTAAATGTGGTCATCAATTGACCGAAGAGGACGGTAGGAGGAAGTTAAGGGAGCAGTTAAAGAATTATTTATTTTTAACACTACCAAGCCAAGGGATATGCTTCCTTTTATGTATGCAGAAATAATAAACTAGTTTAAGGAAAGGGACAAACGGGAAGAGATAGAATAGCACGATGAACGATCGACTAATACTGATAGAACAAAAGAATCATCTAGCTATGAATTGATGATACTGTCAAATGAATCCGACAGTAAAACTTAAATTATTTGAATTGATGCTAAACATTTGTAGATTCTTGTATATTTAGCTAATTGTTTAATTTATATTTTAATTTTCACTAACTTTGCATTTTATAGAAACCGTAGCACTTTAGAAAATGGTATCTTGAGTGAAAACAGAGCCAATGTCGCAATACTGGATCCCTGTGTTCTAATACTCGGGGCAGTTCGATGTAACGAGAACGAAAATCTACCAAGGATGTTGCGATACGAAACCCTTGTGTCACGACATCGTTGTAACTTTCTACAGGGTTGAGTTGACCCATTCGCGCAACCCATTTTCTTAAACATTAAAACACCTATGTTATAACCTAAAACCATATTTTACCTTTAGCTTAACATTTCTTAACATTCTAATCTCCCAAACCTTATAAACCCTAAAAATTAATTAATCCCTTTTTCTTTAGATTTGTTTGGAAAAAGAACTCTCTTTTAGTCTTATCTGGTGTAGGAAAAAAAGGAAACGTATTAATGAATGATGAAGAAACAAAGTGTGGGAAGGAAATTAACGTCTAAAAATGAGGTTAAGGGTTCCTAACTCAACTTTTTTTGTTCCACTAAATTCAATTGATTGAAGTTTCATTAGTTAGTAAACTAAACATGCCTTCTAGAAAAATTACACGAACTAAGGAAACTGAGTCATTAGTGAGTCAATATCCCTCTAGTTTTATGAATCCAAATGTTGCAAATTATTTCAATGAACTTCAAGGAAAAACATTCATTCAAGAGAGAAGATTTGATCCATCCATGATTCTTTGCAAGGAAATATGATAGTTGGTTATAGTTATCATAGGTGGGAGCATTTTTGGACAATCCCAAATGATAATGTTGTGGTCCCTGTTGTTCAAGAATTTTATGCATCCTTGTGGGACCAATAGTTTAGAAACACCGAAGGCCATATGTGGGATATAGTACGTGTACGAGGGAAAGAAATGCGAGTAACCCATCAAATTATTAGTGACTTTTATAATGCTTCATACTATGAAAAATATGTTATCGATGAAACTGATTTAGAGTATTTTTGGGACATTATAAACTTTTTAACTAAAGGAAGGGGCGAATGGAAATATCACCCAGGTACCAATATTCCCCATATCCTTTCGTCAAGCTATTATGCTTCTAGAGGCTGAAATGTGGGTTCAATTTGTGTGCTCGTGAATAGTTCTTGCTTTAAATGTTTCTAATGTTAATACCTTTAGAGTAGTTTTACTGTATGCAATTTTGCAGAAAAAGCAGGTGTGTATTAGGAAATGGATCCACCAAAACATGAAGAGATGTATTAGTGGCTAGAAGGTGGGAGTTTTCTTTCCCCACTTAGTGATGGCCTTATGAAAAAAGGCAGGTGTACCCATGACATCCACTGAGCAGTCGTTGAAACCTTCCTGAAGTATTAGTGGAGACACCTTGTTCTAATAGTACACAGAGTTGCAAACCAAACAAATAAAAGATTGGAATATACGACAACAAGAAGCGATAACTACACCGGCTTCATCATAGAGGTTGACATGAGCTCAACAAGATATTGGTGAGAGTAGTCATCCAAAGCTAGATTGGATGATGCAGTAGATGCAAGAGCCAATGCTAATTTTTCAAGAATTTTCTAGGCAAAACTACATCCATGTCCCCAATTATACACCTGACATGTTTGGGCCAACAAATCTGGAATAAGAAGAAAGGGTGCATGAAAGAGAAGAGGAAGGAGAGGATGAGGAGGACGACAGAAGCGAGGAGATGAATTTTGAGGAGAAAGAATGAACATTTTTATAATTCTGTTTTTAAAAGACTTGTATTAACTTTTTGAAGATTTTAATTTAAAATTTGTAGGAGTAGGATTAATAGTAGATTCTTAAGTTATGTTGCATTTTAAGTTTTCTATGTAGGAACCCAACAAGAAGAAGACACAAACAATTCGAGCTTTACACGATCAAATGAGGAAGTACCCACCATTAGCAGTTAGAATGACCATGATCAATTGGGTAATTTCTTTTTCTTATCTTTTTATGGGCTACACATCGAGGACAATGTGTCAACTAAAGTGTTTGAGGGGGGTAACATAGAAAATTTGTGTTAAATTTTTTCTTGTCTTTTGTGTGATAGAGCTTATAGAAATACAAGTGATTGGTTAGGAGCATGTACATAAGTTGCTTGTGTTTACAAATAAATTTAGCATGGTGTTAAGTGATTTAAAATTTTTATTATTAGACTACTAAGTTCTATATTTTACATTGTAAATAGGCATTAATCAATTGATTGTACCAAAGTACATAGAAAATATAAGGAAATGAGCATGCTAGTATTAATGATAAATGGTTGAATTTGAGTTTGTTTGATTGATTAAGTTTGAACATATTGAGATATTAAGGGATGACCTAAGGCATTTTTTGTAACACACCCAAAGCCAAAAAGTTGTCCTATATTCATTCATCTCTAGTACCTATTTTTGAGCCTATTGGCTCTTCTTGATGAACCTCATTAAAAACTCCGAGCTTGAAACATTAATTTATGTTTACCCTTTTTTTTTGGTTTTGCACTGCACAACTATATTGTTAGCTATACATATTGAGGGTTAAGTAGATACATCACAATAGATTTTGTAAAATAGAGTGAAATAGGAAAGATTGATACGATATGGGAACTATAGGGTAGCGTAAAAGTGCAAAGTAAAAAGAAAAATTCAAAAAGAAAATCTACACGAGTAGAAAAAGTTCTTGAAAAGAAAAAAGCATTCATGAGAGAGATAAATTGAAAAAGAATAGTGACAAAGTCACAAGAATAAAAAAAACTCATTCATTAATGCACAGAAACTCGTAGGCTACCCATAGTTATTATGTCATGCTTTGATTTCTTATGTGAAGAAACAAGGAAGGTGAGAGAAGGAGAAATAAGGCGGTGAGCGAGTGAGGATCACTAAGGGGGAAGAATAGGAATCGGTATGATATGCCAAACTATTTTCGTGTTTGTAACCCTTTTGATGCTTACTATTTTTTAAGTCCATACCTGTACTAAGCCTCAAAACGTTACAAGCCAAAAATTCCTATGGGACCTAAATATCCGTATGCACGAATGGACATTTTATTGAACAATCACATAAAAAACTATTTTTATTTTGCTTAGATAATAAACTTACTTAGTGTTTGTATACGTTGTAATATACTGAACTTAGATGTTTTTTTGCCAAATGTAGTAAGTCAATCATTCATCATGTTAAAGTTGTTCATGAATACGAAATACCTAGTCATGTGCTCCAAAGTTAATACTTGTATGATATCTGCTCAAGGGACATATTTTATTTCTTGTCTTTGTTCATGTTGCTTGAGGACAAACAATGACTAAAGTGTGGGGGAGTTTGATCTGTTGTAATTCGGTGTTACAGATTAAACTAATTTCCGCACTTTAGGAGCTTGAAAGCAAGCATTTCCATTTGGTTTTAGTTATGTTTTCAAAAAATTTCATTAAGTTAATGAAACGTGCAATTGAGTCTTTTATTAACCTTAAGGGCCGAAAGAGGCCTAAGAGTGAGTTAATGACCTTTGTAAGTGTGCAGGATACCATTAGGAGGTGAAATAAATAGACATTGGTCGCTATGTCGCAACACAGAATGATCAATGTCGCAACATAATGAGAAGAATGGAGAAAATCATGAAACTGGCCCCGATGTCACAACACAACCTAAGGGTGTTGTAACATACACCTGAAGATATCCCAAGAGGAATATACTGACTGCTATATCACAACATAGGTCTTGGTGTGTCGCGACATCGACTTTTGAAGGGGATTAAACACGAGTCAGTGGGCATTTTTGTCTGCACAATCAAACTTAAAGCAGTGAAAAACATTGCTAGAGAAACAGACCGAAAAGTCCATGAAGTGCTTGAGAAAGGATAGTGGCCTTGAATTATGTTCATTGAAGTTTAATGATTACTATAAATTGGAAGGAATATAGAGACATCACATTGTTATAGATACTTCAAAGTTGAATGGAGTTGCTAAAAAGATGAACAAAACTTCGCTCGAAAAGGCCCGAGGTAAGCTTTCCAACGTAAGTTTAGGGATGGAGTTTTAGGCTGAAGCCATCGATTTGGCAGGCCATTTGGTGAACTAATCTCCCCATTGAACTTTTAAAGGAAAAGTTCCAGAGGAGATATGGTCAAGTAATCCTCCCAATTATTCTAACCTTAGAAGTTTCAGTCTTTTTGCTTATGCTAAAGTTAGCTAAGGAAAGGTTGAACCAAGGGTTGTAAGGTGCATCTTTCTTGGATACTCTGCCTAAACGAAAGGTTTTAAATTGTTGTGTTTTAGCAGAGATGTTACGTTCGATGAATCTACTACGATTCATTCAAAAAAGGGGTCGCTTACATTTAAAGACACAAAAAATCAGAGTGTTTTAAACAATATGGAGTCAAAGGAAGCAATTGTGGGTGACATCTCGATGAAAGTAAGCACAACGTGACGATGTCATTACAAAATTCCAATGTTCATGATCAAAATATTGTTTCATATCAGTTTGGGACTTCATTTGACCCACAAGTACCCTCACCATCTTAATTAACAAATTATAAGTTGGTTCATGATAGGAAAAGATGGGAAATCTGACCACCACATAAATACTATGAAGGGAACCTAATGACATATGCTCTAAGTGTTGCAGAGAGCATTGATTTAATCAATCCTTCATGTTATTCTAAGTCAGTTCAAGCTTCTGATTCTAGCAAATGGATCTTTACTATGGAAAAAGAGATAAAATCACTTCAAAAGAATGAGACTTGACGGCTAGTTAAACCACTCATGAGTACGAAAATAGTTGGTTACAAATGGGTGTTTAAGGAGGAAGGATTGAGTTCAAAAGACACTAGGTACAAGGCAAGATTGGTCGCAAAGGGCTATAGTCAAGTGGAAGGAGTTGATTTTCATAACGTTTTATCTTTTTTTGTGAAACATACGTCTATTTGGGTGCTTTTAGATCTTGTTGCATCAAACAATCTTGAGTTAGAACAGTTAGATGTAAAAACTACTTTTCTTCACGGTGAACTTGAGGAAGACATATACATGCAATAATCAGAAGGCTTCAAAACTGAAGGTAAGGAAGATCATGTTTTTCTTCTACAAAAATATTTCTATTGTTTAAAGTAGTCTCCTCGACCATGGTACAAAAAGTTTGACTCTTTCACTTTGAGTATTGGTTTGGCACGAAGTAAGTATGACGGTTATGTGTATTTACAAGGTTTGCATGATTATTCGTTTATATACTTGTTGCTTTATGTTGATGATATGTTAATAGCACCTAAGGATCCATTAGAAATTGAATGACATAAAACCATGCTTAACTCTAAATTTGAGATGAAGGATTTAGGTGAAGCATTAAAAATTTTAGGGATAGAAATTTCAAGGGATAGACGTTGTGAAATTTCTTTTGTCGCAAAAAGGGTACATCAGAAGATTCTTGAGTGATTTGACATGAAATACTCAAAATCGGTAAGCGCTCCTTTAGCTGAACAATTTTAAACTTTCAATTTTAGATTCACCACAGAATAAAGAAGAAAAAAGGTACATGTCAAAAGTGCCATACTCGAGCGCAATCAGAAGTTTAATGTATGCAATGGTATGCACTCGCCCTAATATTTCACATGTTGTTGGTTTTGTTAGTAGATACATGGAAAAACCAGGTAAGTTACACTTGCATGCAATCAAGTGGATTTTTAGATATTTGCATGGTACTTCAAATAATGTGTTTAGAATATGGAAGAAGCCAAAATGGTTTACTTAGATATGTTGGTTTAAATTACGCATGAGAATCAGATTGAATGAGGTCTCTCATAGGTTATCTATTTTCTTTCAGGAATTATGTCATTAGTTAGAAAGCTACACTTCAAGTTACAGTGGCATTATCAACTACTGAAGAAAAATACATGACAATCATTGAAGTTGTAAAGGAAGCAATTTGGTGAAGAGGCCTGTTTAGCGAATTAGTTAATGAGAAAGGGGCAACTGCCAGTCAAAGTGTCATACTACATCTCACAAACTATCAAATGCATCACAAAAGGACAAAACACATAGACATTCGTTATCACTTTTTTTTGAGAGGCAATCATTTAAGGGGATGTTCAAATTCATAAAATTGGAACAGAACACAATCCGACTGACATGTTGACAAAAAGTTCAAGCATTGATTGGACTTGGTAAGCATCCAATGAAGATCCAATTTGGCCCATAATAAGGCTTGGTGACGGCCTCTGGACGTACCAACATCCGGAGTGCAAATCCTGCACAAAATATGTTAAATAGGTGATGTTCGAAAGTATATGGTTCAGGTTGTAATATAGTTACAAGGAAGTAGGAGAGTACTCTGAGGATCGTACCCAAGGGAGGCAAGCACTAAATTAATCCTAGTCTAAACACAGATAGATTAATTAGTACTTTAAATAAATTATATTACAAATAAACATAAATAGAGATTTTTGGGGTGTTTATAATAATAAAGACAATAACATAAATAAAGAAACGTTCAAAAATTGGTACGTAAACAATTATCAAATCTGAGCATAGGTGATTAGCTTGCTTCTATAATCATAGCCAACTGTTGCTTTGGGCTTCTTGTTGAATCAACTAGTCGTTACCCCAGTAGTATCTTTTGATCTTCCACTAGAATAATGAGTCAGCAAGAACTACTTATCTCTCGACCTCACAATCAAGAACGATGCAGGGCTAAGGTGTTCACGGATTAGCCATACCAAATTTTGGTCAATTCGAACTTAAAAAACTTCCTAGGATCAGCAAGGCTAAAGTTTATGTTCTTGCTCTCCCAAACAACTAATCCTTTAAGAAAACCCTACAAAACAGTTCCTCATGGATGTTGTAAACATCATAAACTTGATATAGAAAATAAACATGAATAACGAATCAAGAAAATAAAGTTTAGATGAAGCCTAAATCGTATTGAAAATAATGTTGAATCCACACAGATTTGATTGAGTTCCACAGATTCGATCTCCCAACAAAATCAAATACCAAAACTAAATATAATCCTAAAGCCTAAGAAAAAAGAAAACTAAAGAATAAAACCATGAAGAAAATTATACTATATGAAAATTTGTATATAACATGTGTTAAATGAGCCTATTTATAGAATTAAAATGGCTATCATCCTTAACCTTACGTCAGCTATCGTCTTTGTGCTTAATGTTTAATTATGTAGACCAAAATGCCCCTGACTCGTAATTATTTCCCTATAGAGTTGATGTCACGACACACCAGGTCCTTTTTCGTGACATCGATGGTAGAATGCTCATCTTCAGGGTATTTTTAGGGGTGTGTCATGACATCGAAGTTAGTCTTGAAATTCTTCTATTCAACTCCCTGTGTTACGACATCCATCTGTCTGTGTTGCAACACAACGACTAGAATTGAGTTAGGACACCTTCTAATAGTCTCCTGACACCCACAAACCATATTAGCTCACCCTTAGGCCTCATTCGACCCCTAAGGTCAATAAAAGACTCAAATTACACTATTTATTGAATTTTAATAAAGTAATGAAAGCTTAACTAAATCCTAACTAAAGTGCCTGTATTCAAGCTCCTCAAATATGAAAACTAGTTTAATCTGCTACACTGAATTACGACAAATCAAACTCCCTCACATTTAAGCCATTGCTTGGCCTCAAGCAAGGTAAACAAAAGTAGTAAATGAAAAGATGACCCTTGAGAAAATATATTACAACTATTAGCTTTGGACCACATAACTAAGCGTCTCATATTCACACATAATCTTAGCATGAGATATAGTTGTCTTATCATTTTTAATATCAAACACCTAAGTTTACTATATTACAAAGCGTACAAGTATTAAGAGTTTCAAATGCAGGGATCCATCAATAAGTTACAAAGGTAATTTGATTATCCTAGCAGAATACAAGTAGTCATAAATGCAATTAGTTAGTATGATGTCAATTTGTAAATAAGTCTAACTAGATCACATAGGCCTTTTTGGCTTGTAACATTTTGAGGCTCAAGAGAGGTATGGAATTCAAGAACAGTAATCATCAAATAGTCTCAAGCATAAAAATAGTCTGGCAGATCGTATTGCTCCCTATTCTTCCCCCTTAGCGACCTTTACCCACTCACCGTTTTATTTCTCCTTCCCTCACCTTCCTTATTTCTAAATAGGAAATCACAGCATAATACAACAACTATGGTTAGCTCACGAGTTTGTGCGCCCTAATGAACAAGTTTCTCTATTTTTGGTGACTTTGTCACTTTTCTTTCTTTTTATATACATTTCTTAATCATAAATTCTTTTACTTTCACAAATTTTTTCTACTCTTTTTTATTTTCTTTTTGGATTTTTCTTTTGCTGCACCTATTAGCTAACCTATAATTACTTTATCACATTGACCTTTCCTATTTCACTCTATTTTTAAAAAATTCCACCATAATGTATCTACTTAACCCTTAATGAGTATGGCCATACATCTATAGTCATGTAATTCAGGACCAAAGGAAAAGGGAAAATACAAATTAACATTTTTGGCTCAGATTTTGCATGAAGGTTCATCGAGAAGTGCTTTCTGGCTCTAATATAGGTACAAAGGGTGAATAAATGGGGTTAGTTTTTGGCTCTGGGTGTATACCAGGCAATGCCTTAGGTCATCCCTAGGTATCTCAATATTCACAAATTTAATCAACCAATTCATCAAAAATTTAACAATATATCATACATACTAGCATGCTTGTTTCCCCTATATTTCCTATATTATATGGTACATTCAATTTGCTCAATGCCTATTTATAGTGTAATATATAGAACTTAGTAGTCTAATAGTTAAAAATTTAAAATCATCTACTATCATGCCAAATTTACAGTAAATATAATCAACCTATATACATGCTCCTAACCAATCAGTTGTATTTCTACAAGCTCAAGCACACAATCGACAATAAAAATCAAAGAAAAGCATAAAAATTATAATAAATATCCTATGTAACCCCCTACACTTTAGAAAACACATTGTCCTCAATGGTAGCCCTGAAAGGATAAGGAAAGAAGTTATTCGATTGATCGTGAGCTATTGGTGGGTGCTTCCTCCTTTGATTCATTGAAAGTTTTGGGATTGTTGTGCTTCTTCTTGTGAGGTTCCTACATAGAAAATTCTAAAACAACAAAAGCAAACAAACAAAAATCTACTATTAATCTGACCCCTAAAAAAATTAAAGATTATCCCAAATTAAAACAATTCTTATACATAAAAATTAGAGGTTCAATCATCCTCGAAATCCTTCTCCTTGCCCCCTCTTCTTTTGTCTCATCACATTCTTGCTCTTCCCCTTCCTGATGGGGTTGTGTTGAGCCAAACATGTCCGAAAAATAATTTGGAACTCTCTTGTTGTTTCTCCTTGCAAATTCATGAAGAACTAGGACCGTTTCTTGCATCCATCGTATCATCCCATCTATTTTAACTTCACTACTCTCTCCCATTTTTCTTGTCATCATCTTTTATTTTCTTTTGAGTGAAGGAGGGACATACATATTTTCTTGTCTCATCTGGTTCCAATCTATAATATTTTTTTGAGTGAGTTCCACATATTGAGTGTACATAAAATCACCAATTAAACTCTCTGTTGGACGCATAAATTGCTCATTTTTCTTCATAGGTAGCTCTGTGCTTTGACAAAGTGCCGTCACAAGATGAGGAAAGAAAATCCCAATCTTCTTGCCTCTAACACAATGCTTCATGTTATGATAGATCCATTGTCCTATGCATATATGTTTTTTTTTCTATAAAATACCATATAGTAAAATAGTTCAGAATGTTTTGACATTAGAAAAGTTAAGAGTAGGTGTAATTATAGTAAAAATAAATTGCATCCACCTTTTAGCTATTGGAAACATTGTCGAACATTCCATTCTCCTCAATTTTTGGTTATGTATTTTACGATGCTTTCCATATTTATATCTTTAAATTCTGTTAAATCAATATTTTGTAAGTAATCAGATTCATAGTATGTAGCATCATACTATTTGCAAATCTTTTTGGGGGAGAATGGTACATCCTTACCCCTTACTGTTACTGTTTTCCACATTTGTTCATGAGGTCACTGAGTTTCCTCGTCTTTCAGAGTGGCATAAAATTCTTGGACAAGTGGAATGGTAGTAGTTTCTTTGGGGGTGACACAGAATCACTCCTACCTATGATACTGTACTATGGACCATATTTCATTGCAATGAACTATTGATGGTTCAAATCCGTTTTCCTGGATAAAATTTTTGCCTTGAAGTTCGAGAAAATACTTGTTGGCATTTTGGTTCAAAATTTTAAAGGATTCGAAACCGTCGATGGTTCTTGCACTTTAGTTTTTCAACTCTTCGAATGAGGCATATCTGATATTAAAACTTCTTACAAAAACTAATAGCTTTAAGCAATGTATTTCACAATAAATGGAACAGTAAATATAGGAGTTTAAGAACCCTTAACCTCAAATAGAGATGCGTCGGATGCCTTACGAGAGCTTGTTCTGCTATGGCTTATGACTTGCTGTTTCTGTACCAAACCAAATAAGAAAATGAGGGTTTCAGAAACAAAGGTTTAAGAAAAATAAAAAGGAGTTTAGGGTTTTGAGAGGTTTTGAAAGAGTTTAATGGTTATGAGGGTTTTATTTATTGATTAAAAGATTTTATAAGTATTTAAAAGGAGTTTTTTAGTGTTATAAATCGGGTAAAATTGAGATAAGCCGGCCAGGTTGCGCAATTAGGTTGGGTCAACCTTGCAGAAAATTTAGCGATGTAACAACACAGGGGTTTCAGGTCGTGACATCCTTAGCAGTTTGCTATTGTCGAGACATCGAAGTTCGATGCCACGACACACTTTAAAATTTTGGAATTTTGGGTATACTATCTTTGGTGTCACAACACAGAGTTTATGTCGCAACATCGAGTTGGTTTTCGCGATTTCTTTAATTTTGGCCATGGTGTGGCAACACAGGGTTGCCGTATTGTGACACCGACTCTAATTTTTCCCAAAATTCCAATTTCTAGAGTGTCTCGGTTCCTTTAAAACATAAATTTGATACAAATTAAAATCTACACTAAAAAATTATTTAATATACAATAATTTAAAAGAAATTAGAGGTTAATCCAGAGTGTCAAGTTTTACTACCAGTTTCACCCGACAGCTCCTTTGATGCATATGAGGACGCTTTCCTATTTGTTTTAGTGTTAGTCCATTACCCGTCGTGCCATTCCACCTTCTTCTGCTTATCCTTTTTCGTGAACTTGTTCCTTCGACCTGCATTGGTTACAAAAAGTACGTTCCTTGGTTAAGGGTAGTTAGTTTTAAGGATACATATTTCATTACAATGCTCACCTAACTTCCTCCCATTTTCCTTACTCTATTGGTGACCACCTTAAGTATTTCTTTTGCAGAATTGATCTTCATGGTTAATTCATTTTTCTCTAGATTGATGGTCGACCTTGACGTAGCTAGAAAAGGTCTACCTAACAGAATGGGTATCTCACAGTCTTCCTTAAAGTCAAGGATCACAAAGTCTGCGAGATTTATGAAATTATGCACCTTAAATAATACATCTTCCAATACTCCCTTAGGTTGTATTGATGATCTATCGACTAATTGTAATGTAATCTTAATATTTTTGAGGTCCTCTAACCCAAGTTTTCATATATTGACAGAGGCATTAGGTTTATTCTAACTCTTAAATCACATAGATCTTTGTGGAAATACATATCCCCTATCACTATAGGTATTATGAAACTTCCCTGGTCTTTTATTTTAGGGGAACCTGTCTATATATTAGCACACTATATGTTGCTTCTATATTAACATGCCCTCTAATTTTAATTTTTATACGCCTTCACATGATTTCTTTAAGGTACTTGGCGTACTTTAAAACTTTATCAATTAAGTCTCTCAACGAGAAGTCAACATTTAATGATTTAAATAAATTTAGAAAACTTACAAAATCATCTTTTTCCTATCTTTGTCTCCCTTCAACCATGATGGGAATGGTACCTTCGCAATTGTAGGCTCCCTTGTTAGTTCTTCCTCCAGCTCAGCTCTCAATTGAACTACTTCTTCCAGCTCTGGTTCTTTATCATCTTCTGAAGGTTCTTCATGAAGATATTAGTATTCCCCTTATTTGTCTCCTAAGTTGGGTTTTCCAGGCTACTCAGCATTTTACTCGATCGGAATGCGATTGCTTTCACATGCTTCTTCCCCTCTCTCCGAGGATTATCTTCAATGTTACTAGGGATACATGTGCCAACTTGTCTCTAGATATCTTCCATCATACTCATTAATTGGCTCATATGATCTTCAATCTTAGTCAATGTTTTTGCTAAATTTGTGCACTCAGACTGCACCTGCTTCACATCCAGCCTCATTGACTGCATTTCTACCCCTATTCGATCCAAGAATTAACCACATATAGTATGGTCATTTGGGTTAGCCCGCTCCTAAGGTTTTTGCAAATAAGGAGGTTGATAGTTACCATATTTAACTTGGTTTGAACTACTGCCTCCTCTTTGATTTCCTCATCATCTCAAGTTTGAGTGATCTCTACATATGGAATTGTATGTGTTGGAAAAAGGGTTTCCACCCCAATTCTTGATGTAATTCACATCCTCGATGGGATTGTTATCTAATGGAAGAATAGTTTGTCCCCTCTATATAAGGATGGTGCACTATTTGCGGTCTCTATACGGGTAATTCTGTCAATTAACTGTTGATATCTGTCATCCTCCTGGACAACCTTCACCGTAGATGATCTTTTTCCATATGTATAGCTTTCAGTTGGCCACTAGCAGGAGTTAATCACCATGTTCTCTATCAGTTCATATGCATCCTCATATGTAATGTTCATTAAAGCTCCTCCTACTGCTCCATCTAACCCTGACCGTGCATGTACGTCTAACCCATTATCAAAAATGTATAATCCTAGCCACTCAGGTGGTCCATGATGTGGGCATTTTTGAATCAATGTTTTTAAAGAGCCATGAAAACTTTCTCCTTCTAATTGCCTAAATGTAGCAATCTCGATCCTGGTGCCAACGAATCTAACCAAGAGAAAGCATTATCTATTATGGAGAAAGGAAAAGTGTAACAGCCCATTTTTCAATGGTGTTAGAAATAGTGGTTTTGGGACCACAAATCTGACGAGTAAGTTTGTAATAATTAGCATTTTAATTATATGAGTGAATTACAATTTTAAATTAAATTTTTATTTGATGAATATTAACTAAATGAATAAATGGTTAAGTATAAGTGGTTGTTTCAAGAGTTAAGTGGTTTCAAAAAAATGAGGTATCGGGACCTCGTTTCTATAAACCGAGCTTGTAAATATTTTTATTAAATATTTATGTAGTTATTATTTTGATATGTGAAGGTTCAGATCAAAAATTTTATTATTTTATTTTTACATAGTTAATTAAGGAAAAAAAGACTAAATTGTAAAAGATGTAAAACTTAATCGTTATTGACTTTCAGTAATTAAATGGTTAAATAAGTGATTGGGGGGTGAACTTATATGTCAAATAGGCCATTTTTAATTAGTGTGGATAGTCAATGCTTTGTTTCTAGTTTAAAATAAGTGTTATTATTATTTAAAATTTAAAAGTAATAAAACATAAAATAATAAAAGTAAAAAGATAAAAAAAATTATCATCTTTATTCTATTCTTTTGAAAATCAAAAACTTCATGGAAGGAACCTTCAAAGCTTCGGTCTTCTCTTTTGTTTTTTCATGGTATGCAACTTTGATCCATTTCTTGTAATTTTTATGTTTTTGAAATCATTGCAACTAGGTCTAACTAACCTGTATCTCCATTTTCGAAACTGTTAAAGATTTTGAATTTTACCATTAACGGATCTTAGTTACTGTTAATGTTAAATGATGATTTTGTAGTCTTGGTTGTTGATTTAGACTAGTTTTTCAAGTGATTTTTGCTAGTTTTTAGTTAAAGGATTAAATTGATGAAATGTTAAAATTGACATGGAATTTTTGTGAATTTTTAATAAATATGATTGTTTTAGTATGGGAGTAAATTTGGCTAGCATGGGTATTTGAATAATTTTGTTAAATTTGGAATTTTGAGTTTAGGGAATAAATTGTGAGAAATGTAAAAGTTTAGGGAAAATATGTAAATAATGAAAATTTTAGGGTCATATGCATAAAAGTGAGTTGGAATATGTATTTAAATTTTATAAAGTTGAATTTAATCATTATATAGATCAAGAATCGAATTGTACGGAGATTACTTGGGGAAAAGATAAAATTACAGATTTGTCCCTTCAAGTCAACCAAAAGCGTAATCTAGGTAAGTTCATAGTATAAATATACATGTCTTATATGTCTTATTTATGTATTATATTAATATATGATGATTTAATTGTGTTAATATGAATTTTTTAATAAGTAATAAATTCTTAAATGTTGCAAATTAGTACAAGTGAGAAACAGGTATTTGATAATTGGTGAATATTGTGATTATATGTTATTGAAATGAGTTTGATGAATTTATTATATGTATACGAAAATTGCGAAGTGCCTCTAGTTGTAAATGTTTGAAATGAATTATAATGCCCGAGTGAACGTAGTAAACGATTAGGATATGATTGGCATGCCAATAAGGTTAGTATCCGTGCTTGTTTGAGATTGGACTTCGGTGCCTCTATTTTCACTTTAGTGCCTTTGTTTGCACTACAATGCCTCTATTAGCATTCCAATGCACTCTATTGTGTTTTGGAGGAAACCTGAATATCCGAGTTAATTTGCTATAATTCAACGAGCCATGAAACTTTACTTTTAAATGTAAAATTATTCTTTGAGATGGATTTATTTTTTAATGATTTTCTTGTGTATATATGAATATGTATGGAAACATGGATTGTTTTGTTTTGAGCCATTATGGATATTGGGTTATATTTTTGAATGTTTTGGTACTAATGAGATATGATTTTGAAAATGGATGTCAGGGTTTTAATGATTTAAGTTAATTAGTGATCTATTATAAATAAGGTAAGTTGAATTGAATTTTGACTATGGACTTACTAATATTCCAAAGCTTACTTGTTTTGTTTTGTTTTGTTTTGTTTTCTGTAGTTAACGTTTTGCGGAGAAGTTCAAATAGATCAGCTTCAATGCTTACTGTAACACCCCAAATTTTGGGCCTAAAAGAAATAGGTTTTGAACAAGGGAACAGTTAGGAGACTGCACATAAATATTTAGTTGTGCAAGTAAGTGACACAAATTGCTTGTTTGCTTTAATGGCTAAGTGATTTGGGTGTGTATGAGAGTGTTTGAGAAGCCTGACTTCAAGTCTTGGCTTTTGCAGAATTTTTAGTTTTGCACTTAAATAAATCTGGACATTGGCATATAGGCCTTATAAGTAATAGTGTTTGTTTTATATCATAAAAGAAAGCCTGTGGTCTGGTGGCAAGGTGGCGTGTGCTGTAATTGTGAGGTCTAAGGTTCAAGTCCTGGGTTGCATAATGGAATATTTATTTTATTGCTTGAGTTGGGTAGGTGGTGGAGTTGGACTGAAACACAGCTAAGGGGGAGTTTGAATGGAGTTTGAACTAGTAATAGAGAGAATTGATGAGGGATATTTGGAGAGATTTGAGGAAAGAATATTGAGATTTGGGGAGGTTGTTGTTGTAGAGAGCTATATATCATCTCATTTGTTTCTTGTTTTGAATGGGGGAGATCAGCGAGGCTTTCAAGGTATTCGTCCCTTTCTCCAACCTGCATTCCTTCCATTCCTAACTGGTGGTGGTCGAGGTTGATTGGCACATTGCCTAGGAACCAAGGGTGCGGTGATAATTGTTTTGCAGAATAAGAGTGTTCGAATCGAAGGGAATCTGCAAATTGCATCAGGTGTGTAAACTCCCCACTGTAACTGTAGAACGGCAAAAGCCGAAAAGCTAAAATACGACGTTTGAGACCACACAAGCGTACGATCGCTTGTGTGGAAAGCTGAACCTGTGAATCATGGGCGATAAGCTGTAGAGGCCTCCATGAGCATTTTCATGGGCTTATGCCGTAATGGGCCACGTTGGGTCGTGTGGGCTCAATGGGCTTGTGGGTGCCACACGGATGAAACCCACTATTTTTGGCAAATACTGGACTGGGCTATGTAGATCTCATAGCCGTGGCAGAATCTGGGCTAAATGGGCTGCATGAGAGTGTGGGCCCACTTGGGTCGAGTAATAGGCCTTGGGCCCATTTACACTATTATAACCAATTAGGTTACCTGAGTCACTCGAGGCGACTGTGGATCTTCCGAGAGGTCGATATCTGCACGGAGACCCTAAAATAGGAAAAATGAATGAAATACCCTCGATGGGTAAAATGACTAAAATACCCTCAATGGGTAAAATGACCATAACACCCCTCTAGGGTAAAATGATCGTAATACCCCTGTAGGGTAAAATGACCGTAATGCCCCTGTAGGGTAAAATGACCCTAATGCCCCTGTAGGGTAAAATAACCATAATACCCTCGACGCCAAAAGATTGACTTGTCTGTGGTTAAATGACTAATTTGTCTGTGTTTGATATGACTGATTTGTCTGTGATTTGAATGACTGATTCTGAGCATGGCATTCTGCATACATGACATACTACATGGGGTTGGGATACTATTATGGAGGAAATACTATACTGGTGGCTCTGCCACAATCACTGTTACTGGTGTCTTAGCCACATATACTATTACTGACAGCTTTGTTGGGATACTACTGCTGGCAGCTTTGTTGCGATGCTACTGATGGCTTTGTCCCCATCATATTACCGTTATTGATGGTTGTGTGCCAATCATATCACTGCTACTAATGGCTTTGTGCCGATCATATTACCGTTACTGATGGCTTTGTACCGATCATATTACCGTTACTGATGGCTGTGTGCCGGTCATATCACTGCTACTGATGGCTTTGTGCCAATCATATTACTGTACTTATGGCTTGTAGCCATTCTGTTTATAGCTTATAGCTATCCTGTTTACGACTCAGCCATTTTGACTATTGGCAACTATGCTGCGATTTTGGTGTGAGGGCTAGGTGGGTCAACTCTGTTCCCACATGGTGTGTTAGGTTGGTACGGGTGGTGTGTTGGCTGGATTGGGATGGGTTTGCATACTTGTGCCATACTAATACTATATCGGGCTTAGGCCCACACTGTAAGGGCTCTGGCCTAGACTAATTCTGTTATTTATGCTGACTGTTTGATAAGGGATTACACACTGAGTCTAACTGTGCAGGTAATCCCCAGCCTTAGGTGATTTGGTGTTGCAAGAGACTTGGAGGTGGCCGCACAATTGCCGTTTTTTAAAAATTTGCTTTTAGTTTTATTAAATTTTATGCTGGGTTTTATTTTTGTAATAAGGCCTCTAAAATTTCTGGATTCTAAATTCGGGATTTTATTAATTATGATTCTTATATGCTAGATGTAGAACCCGATTTTCCAAAAGAATAACTATTTTCAAATGCTACGTTTCTGCAACTCATTTTTATTTAAATATTACGTTTTCGTAAATCATTTGTTTTAAATTAAGCTTCCACAACAATAAGGTTTTGAAGGTAACAACTTTTCTTTAATAAACCTAGATAAAAAATAAACAAACGCAAAATGAGGTTTTGTATTTGAAATTTCAAGAAGGGTTTTCAATGAAAACATGGTTTTCGAAAAACACTTCAATGTGATACGCCAGATTCGGCCATAACTCCTAGGCTGGGTTTGGGGTGTTACACCTACACTATCCAGAGTCTTCTCAGTAGCTTTTGTTTATGAGTCGTTTTAGGTGTGGCATGTATATAGGGTTTGATGTAGTTATGGTTAACATGTTAATTGAATTGTAATTAAGTTTATAAAGTTATGAATTGGTAAACTATGTTTTATGTTAATCTTATTTGATATAGCAATGTTTGTGTTTTTGTTTGATAAGCATTGTTTTGGCTTTGGTAATTCTTATGGTGATAAAATATGTTGAATGAACAAGTATTGTTTTCCTTTGAGATGTGGTTTTGATACTCGTTATTTGGAGACATTATTGATGATTGAATAACATGAATATGAATGTGATATCTTAGGTGAATTGCTTATTGTATATATATAAAACTTGTGGTGTCATTGAGCGGACATTGGTTAGACACTTAGGTTGGATGTTTTTGAAATGTTTAGGGCTCGTTTAACTACTTTTTAAGTAGGTTTAATTGCTCAAAAATGAGTTTCTTATAGACCTAGTAGGTCTGATTTGGTAAAATTGCATTTGAAGGTTCAATTAGGGGTACACGGCCAGGGACACGGGCTGTCACACGGCCATGTACTACACATAGTCTCTTCACACGATCGTGTATTACAAAATAGTGTGCTACACGGTTTGGCACATAGCATGCAACACAGCTGTGTGAAATTATTGCGAACGTTACATGGTCTGCTACACGGCCATGTCCCTGAGGCACATGGCCTGGGCTTTGTCATACAGTCGTGTGACCCCTATTTTCAAAAATTTTCAAAATTTTCTATTATGTTTCGAAATTATCTCGGATTGTTTCCAAACTATTTTTAGAGCCATGTAGGCTCGATTTTAGGCCCGTAAGTGCATAATAATCTATAAAATAAATGTGTAAATGAATTTAAATTGAAAATTTATTTCTATTTGAGATTAAATGTTTTGAATTGTACTGTAATGCTCAGTAACCCTAATTTAGCAACGGAGATGGGTTGGGGCTCTTACAGAACAATCAAAAATAAATAACGTCAGGTGAACCCATTGTATTTAAATGTGTCACAAAGCTGAAGGAACCATCTTAAATGCTGGTTTGGATCCTTTGTCATTATGCCCCTAAACTGCAGATTGTTTTGGATTATCTAGATCACTGAGGGCCGATCTCGAAATTATTAGCCGTAATAGCTAGCCTTATTATACTCCCCTAAACCATGTCCTGATTTGGTAGTGCATAGTCTTTTAGAGTTCTTTCATTACGCATCATATTTGCGGGTAGTTGTGGTGGTGATGGTGAATCTTCTAAGTTATTATTATTAATCTCATCGAGCAGCAGGTGGTTAGTTTTGCATTTGTTGTTGTTGTTTTTGTTGTTGTTGTTGTTGTTTCTATCGACAATTTCTACGAATTATTCTATTAAAATGTAAAAAAATAAATCAAATCGGTGACGTTGCCTCCTTGAATAAACACAAATAGATCTAATTAGTACTTTAAATAAATTATATTACGAATAAACATAAATAGAGATTTTTGGGGTGTTTATAATAAGAAAGACAATAACATAAATAAAGAAGCGTTGGGAAATCAATAAGTAAATAGTTATCAAATTTGATCATGGGTGATTAGCTTGCTTCCGTAATCATAGACAACTGTTGCTTTGGGCTTCTCGTCCAAGCAACTAGTGGTTACCCAGTAGGATCTTTCGATCTTCCACTAGAATAATGAGTCGGCAAGAATTACTTATCTCTCAACCTCATAGTCTAGACCAGTTCGGGGCTAAGGTTTTCTTAATATTAATTTTGGGCTAATTCCCGCCTAAATAACTTCCTATGGTCATCAAGCCTAGGTTTTATGTTATTCCTCACTCAAACAGCTGATCCATTAAGAAAACCCTACAAAACAGTTAATTAATCATACCTCCAGTTGATAATCCCCCATAAAAGGATTAGTTTCTCATGGATCTCACAAACATTGTAAACTTGCTATAGAAAATAAACATGAATAATGAATCAAGAAAATAAAGTTTAGAAGAAGCTTGAATCGTATTGAAAATAATGTTGAATCCATACCGATTTGATTGAGTTCCATAGATTGGATCTCCCAACAAAACTAAAAATAATCCTAAAGCCTAAGAAAAGAGAAAACTAAAGACTAAAATTATGAAGAAAATCATAAAATTTGAAAAGTTGTCTATAACATGTGTTAAACGAGCCTATTTATAGAATTAGAGTGGTCGTCATCCTTAACCCTAGGTCAGTTGTTGTATTTGTGCTTAATGTTTGATTGTGTAGACCAAAATGCAATTGGTTCGTAATTATTTCCCATACAGAGTCGATGTCGCGACACACCAGGTCCTTTGTCACAACATTGAAGGAAGAATGCTCATCTTCAGGGGTGTGTCGCGACACCAAAGGTAGTCTTGAAATTCTTCTATTCTACTCCCTGTGTTGTAGCATTCATCTCTCTGTGTTGCAACATAATGACCCGTATCGAGTTAACACACTTTCTAATGATATCTTGCACACCCACAAAGCATATTAGCTCATCCTTAGGCCTCATTCGGCCCCTAAGGTCAATCAAAGACTCAAATTACACAATTTATGGAATTTAAATAAAGTAATGAAAACTTAACTAAAACCTAACTGAAGTTGCTGTATTCAAGCTCCTCAAATGCAAAAAAACTAGTTTAATCTGCTACACTGAGTTACGACAGATCACTTGGCAAGGAAGTTAAGTCAAATACGAGTCAAAGTGGAGATTTGTTGACATATGCCTCGCATTTTGACCAAAACAGTGAGTGACGTTGCAATGAGGGAAGACTCCTCCTCTCGATGAGCAGCCTACTTCACAACCAAAATAGTGATTGATCATTTTTCGTCACGACATGGCGACGTGTTCCTCAAGTTTCTCAATTTTCTTCTCTCAGCTAAATTCTATTTTAGTTTTCCTCTTAAACTATGAATAACTTAAGGATATTCTAATCATAAAAGCTACAAATTTCAGCCTATAAATAGGCTTTAGTTACCCTATGTTTATACTACAAAAAATATATAGATTGAGAGAATTCTGTATTTGTGTTTGAAGGGTTTTTCTTTCGGGGATTTGATTTTTCTTTTGATTCTCTCCATCTTTTCTACTCATTTTATATATTAGTGAAATCTCCTTTTGCCCGTGGTTTTTTATCCTCTTTTGAGGAGTTTTTCCACGTACAATTTGTGGGTTTGATCTTTTTAATTTCTCCATTTATTTTATTTTTTCATTTCATATATGGGTTTATCCCCAACATTTTACATATTACGTACAAGAGTTGCTCGTATATAGAATCAAGTGAAGATTTTCACCCCTTATGCTCATTGCTATGCTTGTAAGAAAGAGAATTTATATGCTCGTATCTTAATGCCAATAAGCCTAAACCAGTTGTAATTAAACTACATTCTACTGTCATCTATCTAAAATTAAACTTATTATTGTTAAGTGAGTTTTAAGTTGAGAACCTCGATAATACACAAGGCAACCTAGGGTGACAGATTCATGTACCTTTACTGAGTCCGAGTTTGATTATTAGAATTATAATTACATAAAATGGTCAAAAGATGATGAAATATTTCTTGTGATTTGAATGGTATATTTAATTATTTATGTGATAAATAGAAGTAGTATGATTTAATCAATATGATGTACTCGGTGTTAAAGTTGAGTTGAGATATGTTGCGTACTGTATTGGAATAGTGAATTGAGGAAGGATTGAGATTGATAGAATTTGAATTGAACTAATAATGAGATTGGAAATTTGTTACCTATTAAATGTTTAGGTTACACTTTGGTTTGTAGATGATGCAGTTATGTACCAGTGTAACTATTTTGGTTATCTGATGATGTATTGTGACAACTCTAAATTATATAGTTTTTTTAGCACCTTCTTGCTAGTAATTCATGTAAATTTTGAGTGTTTAGATCGTAATTTCAGTAGAAAATAAATAAGATAATTTTTTAAATCTCTATTTTTAATTATTTATATGCTAAACTTACATATTTTTCCCAAATTTGAAGTAGTTTGGTGCAAAAGGAGAAAAGACAGTCCTAAAGCTCACCTTTTGATGGTCAAATGTTGTAGCATCCCTGTAGTACTCACCATACAGAGGAGGGCTGATAATTAATCAGTTTTGAATGTCTGATTAAATAATTTTTTTTATAATGGGATAAACTTGACCCAACTCGTAATTGGATCACTAAAGTGGGCAAGTTTGTTGCTTAATTTGAAGCCCAAATCATCCATTAAGGAGGAAAGATCCCAAATTCAGCTATGAGCAACCCAAGCATCCGTAGATAATTAAATCAGGCTCACTAGAATTTAAAAAAAATCACAAAACATCCCTAACAATTTCCTCATGTGACCATTCAACTCCCTCCCTTAAACCAAGCTTAAACTAGCTATTTTTAGCAAAGCCATCCACCCTTTTTCTTCAACTCTAGGTTGTCGGTCATGCATGAGAGAAAAGGATCAAGGGCTCCTCACAAGTATAAATACCCCTTTCCGTTCCCTCATTTCATTCATCCCTCATTCATCCTTTATTCTCTCTTTTCCATTTCCCATTTCCTTTAAAGAGTTTTTGTAAGGCTTTGAAAGCAACCCCATTTGGCTATATTAGGAGCTTTCAATCTTGTCAATCACAAAAAAAATTGAAGAAAAAATGAGGAGTAAATTTATTTGTGCCTCGGAGAACCATCGAAAATGGCTTTGCATTCTTTACCCTTCAATCTTTTATTTTTTGTTCAATTCTAGAAACATGATTGCAACTGAGTTATTTGCTTTTAATATAATCACGATTGCTTAATTCTATTAGTGTTAGAATGATTTAAATTCCATATCTTAGAGTATTTAGTTCTGTTAATGATGTTATGTGCCTTGGTTGCTTATTCATTTAGATAAAATCATGAATATGTTATCCATACATTACAAATGTAGGGATGCACTTGAATTAATAATTAATCTTAATTGAGACAATATCTGAATGGTGCATGTTTGATCTATATTTGAGAAAATTAGGTTGAAATTTGTAATAACTCAAAAGAACCTTATTACCTTGCATAACCTTAGGATTTATGTGATTAAACCGTTTCAGTATAGAAATATTACTGTTACCTCACATAATCTATTTTTTTGGTTATCAAAAATACTATGTTGTTGACATAGACATATGCTAGACTTAATAATTTAATAAGAATGAATTCCTAGACAATACCTGAAAAGGTAACCTTGAAGTTGAAACATACATATAAATATTCAGACAAGAGGTTAAACTTCAGACTTCGAGAGAAGCCAAAGTACTCGTAATTAAAACAAGGTTAATAAATAGCCGAGTTACCATGGAATTTTTTGTAACATCATTAGCATTGTTTAAATAATTCTAAGTTAGGAAGGAAATTTATTCGAACACATGCTTGCTATTGTGATTTATCTTAAAAACTTGCATACTTATTTCTTCTGTGTTTATTTTAATTTTATGCATACTTAGGATAGTTTTAGTATAATTAGAAAGCCATCACACTTAATTTATTTTCATCACCAACATTTTGCTGAGTAATTAATTTTGCAATACTTGATTTGCATTAAAAAGTCTCTGTGGAGATGATACATCTCACCCACTACTTTATTACTTGTCAATAGTTGTGTATACTTGCACATCAATCGAATAACTTTGAGACAAATTGTGATACTGAAATGGGATGCAAGATGATTGATCTATGTATCTGGCTTGAGTCTGAGCCATATTAATAAAATTTATAGCAAGTGAATGGGCTAAGAGAAACATAAATCTCAATATATGAATATTAATAGCATGCGAAAGATGTAAATTGAATAAAATGTAAAACTTTAGGAACTTTTAAAAAGTTAAATTGAACTGGATTATGTTTATTATTGGATGATATAAAGTGTTTGTGATTGATAAATCACACTGAATTAGCATATAGATTGAGATTTAAACCAATCGGAACATAATCACAAAAAGATGAAAAATACGGATTAATCCGCCTTGTTCACTTTACCCTTAAGCATAGCACATCCTTTTGCTACGGACCACTATGGCATATAATACTCAACCACTATCACCGAGTGACCATCTAGGTTCATGAGTTCTCTTTCTTCCCGCATCCCCACCTAACTAGCCTTTTTGGCTGACACTCTCTTACTTATTTCCCTCTTAAGAGGAAGAGTCTTGATAAACATACATGTCACTTTTATCTTCCCTCTTAGTACTTTTCTATCCTGGATCCCCAACTGACCCTTCTATTTCACGTCCCTTTCTGTTGAGGTGCTTACGAACTTAACTCTATCTCCTAATAACTTTTAATAATGAATCCTTAAAGCGGTCCTCCATTTACTCTCACCTTCAACTTAACAATACACCAAGCACTATATGACTCAGCAATCTACATGACTGATTTCTATCGGGTTACTACCCTCATGCCTTTCTGACTTCCATGATTATCGTTTGGTAGACTTGTTCTCTTTTCAATTTCTTTTCTCCTTATTCAACTGACTCCCATTAATCTGCTAGCTCATTATCGTTTTCCATTGAACACCCTTTCTTTTAACCCTTTTTTCCATAGTTGTGGCATTTCCTGTAATTTTCTCTTGATTTTCCACCCGTGACTATTGTCCTAACGGACTCTATTGGTTATCATAGTCAAGATTTGATCTTACAAGGTAAACCCCATGTTTAATGTCTTGGCAGACTGTAACACCCCAAACCTGACCTAGACGTTACAGTCGAATCTGGCGTGTCACGTTGAAGTGTCTTTCAAAGATTGGACTCGTTGGTAAAAGTTTGTTTCTAGGCTTAAAAACCCCGTAATTATCATTTAACAAATCATCTAGACAAAATGTTTTCCTTGTTGTCTGCTTTTGATATAAAAGTTTGATCTAAAATCGCATAAACTTTTGAAAACTCTAATGTTTAAATTTTGTGTCTTTGAAAACAATAATTATTTTGAAATTTTGTCATCTCCTAAAATAGCAGTTTAAAATAAGTAAGCAAGAGCCCAATTAAAAATTTAAACAAAATTAAAGGCCTTATTACATAAACAAAATCCAACATAAACATTAAATTTAAATGAAAGCAAACGTAGAACTACTGCAGTTGTGTGGCCACCTCCGGGTCCCTCGCAGCACCAAATCACCTAAGACTGAGGATTACCTGCATAGTTAAAAGGAAAGAGTGAGTTCACAAAACTCAGTGTGTAATCCCCTATCAGTCAATCAGTATACAACAAGCAGTGACAGTCTGGGCCTGAGCCTTGTTCAGTAACGGTACAGTGTGGGCTTTAGCCCAATACAGTAACAATGTGAGCCTTAGCCCAATACATTAATAACGTGGGCCTTAGCCCAATATAGTAACAATGTAAGCATTAGCCCGATACAGTATCGGTACAGTGCAATAATGCAACCCATCGCAATCCAGCCAACACACCACTCCGTACCACCAACACACCATGTAGGGATAAAACCGACCTACCCAGCCAACACATCAATATCGCAGCAAAGCTGCCTATAAAATAAATGGCATATAGCCATCAGTAGGTCCACAGTCGTCTTGGGTGACCCGTTCAACCTTATCAGTACGGTACACTTCCTCCAAATATAACAACCCATCCCCATGCAATATGTCGTGACATAATATCGTATGTGTATACAGAATGTCATGCTCAATCGTAGTCATACATATCATAGAGCAAATCAGTCATAACATAAGTTCATAATAGTCATTTCATCTCCTAGGGTTATAACAGTCATTTTACCCTATGGGGGTATTTTGGTAATTTTACCCTATGGGGGTAATTCAGTTAATTTACCCTGTAGGGGGTAATTCAGTCATTTATTGACTCTCAAAAGGTCCGCAATCACCTCGAGCGACTCAAGTAACCTAAATGGTCATAACAGTGTAAATAGGCCCAAGGCGCAGTACTCGGCCCAAGTGGGCCCACACGCTCGTGCGGCCCGCTCAGCCTAAATTTTTCCATGACTATGGAATCCACATAGCCCAGTGTAGTATTTGCCTTAAATAGTGGATTTCATCTGTGTGGGGCCCACAAGCCTATTGAGCCCATACGGCCCATTTCGGCCAAATGTGGCCCATTACGGCCTAAGCCCATGAAAATGCTCATGGAGGCCTCTACAGTTTATCGCCCATGATTCGCAGGTTTGGCTTTCCATACGAGTGATCGAACACTCGTGTGGTCTCAGCGTCGTATTTCAGCTTTTCAGCTTTTTCTGTTCTACAGTTACAGTGGGGTGGTTACACACATTATGCGATTTGCATATTCCCTTTGTTTCGAACACTCTTATTCCAAAAATCAATGATCATCACACCCTTGGTTCCCAGGCAATATGCTAATCAACCTCAACCACCACCAGTTAGGAATGGAAGCAATGCAGGCTAGAGAAAGTGAAGAAAACCTTGAAAACCTTGCCAATCTCCCATCGAGAATAAGGAACAAATGAGATGATATATAGCTCTCTCCAACAACAACCTCCCCAAATCCCAATATTCTCTCCTCAAATCTCTCCAAATATCCCTCCTCAATTCTCTCTATGACCAGTTTAAACTCCATTTAGCAGTATTTTAATCCAACTTTACCACCCACATGAATGTGGCAACAAAATAAATACTCCCTTTTTTATGCGCCACCACTCGAACCTTAAACCCCATGTACACTCCGCAGACCCCTTACCACTAGACCAACAACTCTTTTGTATCATATTTTCACCATAATACTTTAAGAACCTACTATCTAGATCCAAGGATTTTATTCACTTAAAATAAAAAATTTTGCATAAGCTAAGGCTTGGACCCCTGACTTCTCAAACACTTCCAAACACTCCTAAATCTCTTAACCATTGAAGCAGCCATTCATTTATGTCACTTCCTTGCACTACTAAATATTTATGTGCAGTCTCCTATCTATTCCCTTGTTAAAAATGTATTTCTTCTAGGCCCAAAATTCGAGGTGTTACACAGACTCCATTAGTTGCCATAGCTAGGCTATGATCTTACACCTCGTAATCCTCGTGTTTACTCTCTTGTGGACTATTCCATGTTTAACGTCCTGGTGGATTATCTATGATGTCATAGCCTCTTATAGCCATGGTCTTACTAATTTGTCTTCAAATCATCACTTGTTGCCACAGTATCTTTCAGTTATGGTCTTACACCATATAACCTTGTGTTTATGGTCCCAACAAGTTATCTTGTGTTTAACGTCTCGACGGACTACACTGGTGGCCATAGTCCAACTATGGACTTACACCTTAAGTTCCATGTTTTTACTATCTCAGTGGAATTTCGAAGGATGTAATAGCATCTTTCAGCTATGGTCTTAGTCCTATTTAGTGAGTATGGTGTGTTTTCACACGATTCCATAACATCTTTCAGCTATGGTCTTACTCATTTTAGGCGTATAGCCTCACACCAGTCCCACGGCTCCACCATGATCTTTTATTCACTCTTCTTGTCGCATTCCATCCATTCTTCCATTCGTGGTCCTATCCATTAATGCTTGAACACCGTAGTGTCCCCTCCACAAGGCAAAGCTTCGCACATCACTGTTTGCACTCAATAAGACCGTATTACAGTATCTAACAGAGTCACCCCTTTTTCCCATTCCTAACTTCATCTAGCCCGATGTTAATTCCTTTTTCACGCTACCACCATACACATGCATCTCATACATTTTCATAGATAAATATCATGGATTATGCATACTAAACTAAAAATGTGGGTACTCATCAACTCATGTAGACTACCAACTTACTTACTATTTTTGAGTTGGAATGCAGAAACTCACCCGGCACACCTTTGTCTCACCAGCTTAGCTTTTCGAAATGCTAGAGCTTCCATTCTCCTTGTAGCTAAGCATGACAACCAAATCATGGATTAAACTCAGTGTTTTTACTTAAAACCTCAATTTTCCAGAAACATGCAGAACCTTTAAAATGGTTTTGTCTTAACTCTGTTTACTAAGTCCTACATACACCAAAGGGATTAGAATCTTACCAGCTTACTAAATCCTCATTTTTTCGAGTTAAGCATCACGGTCATCACTCCATGCAGAGATTTCTTTACTCATTGCTCCCTCGGAGCCTCCAAGTAAAAAGATGAATAAGAGAAGCGAAAGAAATAGACTAAGAGGAATCTGTCTAAAGATTTATTTCTCATCTATTTATAACCTTCATCACTATCGCCAATCATATATCAACCATTCAAACATAATCATTTTGTCTCCCACTAAGAGACTAGTTAGTTCTAATCCAACCGAACTAGACTTGGTTCTTAATCCTGCCCAATTTTAGCTACTATCTTTTTTGGGTTTTTTAATAAAGATCATTAGCTTATCGTATCTTTCAAGTAAACCCTAAAATTATCCCTAGTTTCCAGGTTTAAAGGAAATTCAGGTGTAACAAGACCCTTTTCACTTCACCTAAGGAGTGTAAAGATGTATCAAGATTTGAGGAACTTATTTTGGTGGCTAGAGATGAAAAAAATATATCAAAATTTGTAATTAAGTGCTTAACCTGTCAGAGGGTCAAGTTTGAACAACAAGTTCTCTCAGGTAAATTGTGTTCATTGAAGATTCCATAATGGAAGTGGGACAGGATTACGATGGATTTTGTTTCGAGGTTGCCCCTTAGTGCCTTAAAGAATAATTCAATATGGGTGATGTGGATAGGTTAAAAAAGTCATCACGCTTTGTGGCAGTGCGTACAAACTACTCATTAGAAAATTTTGCAGAGATGTACATTTCAAAAATTGTTCACCTAAATGGTATTCCCTCATCAATTGTATATGGTCGTGACCCCAAAATTTCATCAAGGTTCTAGTAGCAATTGCATATGTCTCTTGGAACCAAGCTTTGGTTCAACACTACCTTCCATCCTTAAGCTGACAGACAATCAGAAATGGTGATCCAAGTATTGGAAGATATGCTCGGGATTTGTGTGATCTGTAACAGCCCGCCATACGAAGTCCTAGTATCTAGTTACTATTTATTGAATTTTGGTGTTCAAAGTATATTCTGAGTGAGTAAGGCATTAGTTTTGACTAAGTATAAGATTCTGTGAATGCGCTAACTGGCGAATCTTGTGTTTGGCGAGCTCGGTAGATTGGTGGACTTTCCTATATAGTACAACCACCCCAGTTGTTTAGACGTTTAAGCTAAGTTTGTAATTTGATAGAATTATCTATTATTTTGGTAGGAAGATTTAGTTAGTATAATGAGAACTAATTAGAATAGAACTGAGTTACTGTAGTTGATAAGACTAAAATTATGGTGAGAGTACTTAGTCAGGGTTATCTAGGGAGGGTTAGTGGGATAATTTGAGTTTTCCACTAAATCTTGCTTCCGTGTTTAGTTTTATAAAGTTAGTAGCGACTTCTTAGGCAAGTTTTACGTCTTCTTGGCATCTATTTTTCTTCTAGAATTTTCTCTACTCTCACTCTCTTTGAAACTTAATTCCAAAAACTTACTTGAAGCTGGGTTTGCTATATTCAGCCAACTCCTTTGTTTGTTTTAGCACTCTGGTAACTATCAATGAACTCTAGGTTATTTTCTAGGTTATTTACGTGATCTTAGCGCTGCATGCTTTAGTGTTAAATTTGTATGTAAGGAAGGCAACTTCTTGATTCTGGTTTTTATGATAATGCTTCTTGCAAGCATATTTAGTTTTTGATATAACGATCTAATAATTTTAACTATCTATATTATATCTCAAGACACTCTTGAAGGTTTCCGTGATAAGGGAAAAGGACTTGTTGTTTAGACGTACTGCACTTTCTGGCGAGTTCGTTTTTACTTCCATGTGTATACTACCTTTGTTTATATTTTTCTTAAGTATTCATACCCTATAAAGATGAAATGTTTGCATATGAATGATGGACTTTTGGAGTTGTTAGTCTGGTTTTGGTTTGTTTGCGTTAAAGAGTAAGAAATATTCATCATGTTTAAACCACTAACTTCTACTCTAGCAAGAACAATATCATCTGAATCATGTAAATGATGATTAAGGAAAATATATTCATAGCGTTGCCTTCAATAGATTGTACATTGAACTGGCAGATCGCGATACATGAAAATGGTTGTGTAGCCTTTGGTAGGGCAATCATACGTCAGAAACCAGATTGACAAATCACAATAGAGGAAGTGAATGATATGGCTCTGACTAAAGGATCCGGGTACATGGTTAACATGAATAAAGTTTTTCTGAGTGGTAATATGGGCGTACTATATGCCAAAGGAAAGGCAACAGGCATATACACTATCTGTGTACGGTACTCACCATCTAGCGTATAGTGTGATTGTTTAAATCTTTGAAATGATCCATTTTGGTGCATTTGTAAATATTTGATATTTTTTCTCTAGGAACTCACTAAGTTCTTTGAACTTACTTAGTTACCTCTATTTCCCAAGCTTGCTGTAGAAGCAAAAGAAGGGTTGTTGGACTACGCCAGAAGACAATTGTTGTTGTGAGATTTCTAATGTTTTGTATTATGCATGACATGGGGATGATGTCAAGATGTTTAATTTTGAAGAATGAATCTTGTAATTAAACTTATGTTCATGAAAGTGTAATTTTTAATGAAATTACAGTGAAGTATTTATGGTAATAAAATGTGCTATTTTATTTAGTCTTGTACAACAAATGGTTTATATTACATATGACCTTGAACTATAGTTTAAGTTAGTTTGCACCAGAAATAGTTTTAAAGATAATGGTTTTAATATAGTGACACAACATTCTTGGATCCTCCTTAATGATCGGGTTTCTAGTGTTACAAGTCTAGTATCAGTCTCAAGCTTTAGCCGATTCTTGGAAAAATCAAAAGTAGTGTCACACCCCTATTATGCATAGTACACCTATAGCCTAGTCATTAATGCTTTGTACTAAGATAAATTTTATTTTGTAGTGAGATAAGAAAATGTGTAATAGCTCTAGAGAAGCTGTCGGTGAGGAAATAGAAAGTCAAGAGTATGCCTAGGAACAAGCTACTAATACCAACAACATGGGTAATACAGAGAATGCATTTAGAAATGTGTTTTTCATGATGATGACTCAGTTGTTTGATCAGTTTATGGGAAACAACCAAGAACCTCAGCCATAAAAACCACAACAACCTCATCAAATACAACCTAAAGTGGTTCATCTAGCTCAACCAACTTTGCCTGTACCTACTACGATTGAACCTAAGGTTGATTCTGTTAGAGAGATTCAGAAAAGAGGTGCTAAGCAGTTTCTTGGTGATAAGGGAGATGAACCTACTCTGGCTGACCAGTGGTTATCTCGTTGTGCATGGTTATTAAACAACTAAAATGTACCTTTCAAGATAGTCTCTCATGTGTTGTGTCGTTGTTAAAGGGGAAACCTTACCAATGGTGGGAAACATTGGTTAGTTTTACTCCAGAGCAAATAATTGGATGGAATTTCTTTTTAGAAAAGTTTACAGAAAGATATGTCAATCAAATGTTTGTTGAGAAAATGAACAAAGACTTTTTGTATCTGAAACAACGCATAATTTCTTTTATGGAGTATGAATTAGAATTCCTTAGGCTCAGTCGTTACGCTAAAAATATATTTCAAAAAGAAAAATAAATGCTCAATAAATGTGAATGGGGCTCAAAGTTGAAATTTGTGCCTTAGTGGATGCTTGAGAATGCAAGACTGGCAAAAATGACTACTCAGTGTCGCGTGTGAAATGATATGCAATTTGTGCAAGTATACACGCCGAATCAAGTAATAAAATGATGACTGAGTATCGTTCCCACGAGGATTGGATTAAGGCACAAAAGTGGTCAAGTTATTATAATAAAATTTCATTAATGCTATGGCAAAAAAAAATGATAAGTATGCAGTGGAAGTTAAAGGAATAGTGATGTATGCAACATGTAGAATTAATGAATACCTGGAAATGCTATGGCAAAACAAGAGTAGAAATGCAATGGCAATTATAAGAATTACTACAATAATAATATGTAAATGAACAAATAAATAACTAAGAATGATATGGTAAGGATACAACGACAAAGAATAAAGGATATATGAAATTGATTTGGAAGGTCGGGATTACTAAGAATCTACCCTAACTGTCAATAACGCATCGCCAAAATCATAATCAGTTTACTACTCAGAAGAGTTCTGAAATGGTCTGCTTCTTTCGAGAGCAAAAACCTCAAGTTATCTTACCCGTGTTTATAGGCCTTAATATGGTACCCTACATTATTTTCCTTTTGCATAAACGCTGTTCTATGTCTAGAGTCTACTGCAAGTATTGGTCTAGTACTTGCTCATATCATTCAATGTCGATCCAATTAATCCAACCTTTTCAAAATTAGATTTAGCTTATGGGCATGCCAACAATCATCTATGTCTAGGGATTGCACGCATACAATTTAGAAATAAAAACAATTGAATGAAACAGTAAATTGATCCGGATCTATGCTTCAACCATTAAAGAAAATAAAAGTTTCATCATGTAATCCCAACCCGATAAGATTTAGCTAATGGGTTGGCACAAAGAATTCAAAACCAAAATAACATCCAACACCATTTTCATAATTCACGGAAGAAAAAAGTAAGAAATACGGAAGACTTCGGGAAGAAAGCTTCCTCATGTCCTGTAACACCCCAAACCCGGCCTAAACGTTATGGCCGAATCTGGCGATGTCATATTGTAACACCCCTTACCCGTATTCGATGCCAGAATAGGGTACGAGGCATTACCAAAACACATACATTTATAAACGTATTAAACTAAGTTATAAAATTTCATACAGATTAAAACTTTCAAATTATTATCTTTGAATCGCTAATTAGGGCTTACAAGGCCCAATATATATATACTCATTCGATTCAAGCCTTATAGCTATCACCATTTGTTCATTTCATAGCCATATATGAACTTATAATCCTTCATTTTGTCGTCATACAAATTTATCAATTATTACTTGCTTTTCGGAAGCACCTGAATTGATCCGTATCATTTCATATTTTCGTATCGTCATATTTTTCCTATTAAACCATTGTAATATATTAAATATTCAATATCTTGTAAAGATTCGTTAATCTATCCCATATACTTTCACACAAATTAATTCACAATTCACAAGTCTTATCATTTCAAAGCTTATAAGACATATGTACATATCTATACTAACTCGTATGAGTCTCATACTCATTCATATGCTCAATAAATCTGTTAAATCATTTCAACATCGAAGAATCCACATTATGTCAGAAACAATACTAATAACAATCATAAATCTTTTCATATTAATTTCATATATCACTTACTGAACTTCAAATATCATTTCATAAATATGTAATTCACTAACACATCTTGCCATATACAATATCCAATTGGTGAAATCACTTAATTGAATTCAACTTCAACAATCACAATAAATCTATCACTTGAGTGTAAGTCCATGTAACAGTTACCAACTTTCTCAAATTAGTGAACGTCTTACAGAATTGAGTACTTTATTTTCTCGATGCTATAGTCTAACTATGGTCTTACACGTAATCACTTAACATATACCGATGCCATAGCCCAGCTATGGTCTTACACGGAATTACATATCACTTATTGCCATGGTCCATCCATGGTATTTTCCGTCAATTCGTCTTTATCACTGAACGAAAGTACTCAACCCTGCGTTCTACTCAATTTGAACTTTGTTTCCATTTTATCTATCTTTTTCAACAATCATAATTCAACCATGAATATATATATAGAATAATACATTATGTCATGCATAATACTAACAAATAATTGTTTAGTTTCATCCATATGAATTTACAATTCAATTCATAATAACTAATTGAAATGAAACATTATGTCATTTCTAGTTCAACATTAATCACATATAATCGGCATATGACCAATTTATATACAAATCATTCATATATTTTATTTTTCCTCCTCCTCCTCTCCATTCCACATCCTTAATGTACATAACACTTTTATAAATAACATTTTCTATAATTTTACTATTCACTCACATGTATATTCAAAGTTGTCTATCCAAGTCAGAGTCACTAAATTATTTTTATTCGGAGCTGTAGAGCTCCAAATTAAGATTTGTCAATTTTCCCTGAAACTAGATTCACGTATCTTATTACCATAAAATTTTCAGAATTTTTGGCTATGCGAATAAGTATATTTTATTCTTTAAAATTCCCCTATTTCACTACTCGACAGTTTTGACCGCTCTTCACTAAAAATTAATTATCTCACTGTATAAAATTTGAATGGTACTTACATTTATTTCACTTGAAATAGACTCATTCAGAGTTCTAAAAATATAAAGTTTAGCCCGTAATTATTTTTGTACAATTTTTAACAATTTTCCACAGTCAGAATAGGGGATTCCAAACTCAGTCAGAATTTGTCTCACTCAACTTAAAATATCTCAAAATATATAAGTCTTTTCCTTGCTCTGTTTCTTTTATGTAAAAATAGACTTATTAAAATTTCATATCTTATTCACTCTCTAATTTTATTTTCACCATTTTTGGTGATTTTTCAAAGTCACACAATTGTTTCTGTCCAAAACTATTTTGTTGCTAATTCTACTATTTCATAATTTCACTTTTTCATTTTCGATCACTATTCAATTCAATTCCACACATATATTCATCATTCAATTACACTTAATCGTTACATGATCTCATGTATTTTCACTTAGTCAATTTCCCATTGAACACTCGGAATATACACGGATACGTAGAGAATTAGCACATAAGTGCCACACAGATATGTAGCCGAAGCTACCACTGATACGTAGCCGTAGCTACCACTGAAATGTAGGCGAAGTTACCACTGATATGTAGCCATAGCTACCATTGAAATGTAGCCAAAGCTACCACTGATCAATAACACTGGAAATGTCCATGGGCCTGCTCACACAAGCTATCAGGTAGGGGTGAGCAAAACTCGATTCGACTCGAAAAAAATCCAAAAAAATTCAAATTTCGAGTTAAAAAATCAAGTTATTCGAGTTAATCGAGTTATTCGAATCAACTTGAATTTTTTTTCAAATTTCGAGTTCAAATCGAGTTGAGTTTTCGAATTCGAATAACTCGAATAATTCGAATAATTCGAATATCAAACTATAGTATTTTACATTTTTACCCCAAACTCCCAAACCTTTTTACTTTTCCCTAAAAACTTTTACTCCTTCCCACTTTCCCCCCAAAACTTTTACTCCCCTCCCCTCCCAACCCCCCAATCTACCAAAAATCCATTTCCCACCAAAATTTTACTCTCCCATTTACTTTCTCTCAAAATTTTACTCCCAAAAGCCCTCAAAACCTTTTATTTTCCCTCAAAATTTTTACTCCCTCCCACTTTTCCCCTAAAACTTTTATTCCCTTTCCATCCCACCTCACATCTACCCCAAACCCTCCCCCCTCCAATTTTTTTAAATATTTTTCCTCCAAAATTTTACTCCACCCTATTTACTTTCCCTCAAACTTTTATTCCCCAAAACTTTTTATTTTCCCCCTAAACTTTTACTTCTCACCCTTTACTCTCAAATAAAAAATCAAAATTATCCAAAAAAAATCACTAAACATAAATAGTAATAATTTTATTTATATCTACTATTTATATTATTAAATTAAATTTCACATTTTCTATTATTTATATTATTGAATTTTTTAGTCATATTCAATATTTATATTAAAATTGACTTATTAATTATGCCATAAAATATTCGTGTTAAAATTTTATATTGGTATCAATTTCACATTTTATTTTTAAAATGACTTTTATTAAAAATCATATTTTTACATTTAATATATTTTTTAATTCCAAAATACATAGTGATAAGAATCTAAAGATAATTGAAACAACTAAGCAAGCAAAGAAGCTAACCAATATATAAAAAATTAATAAATAAATTATGAGGTGATGAAAGTTAATAAAAAATTTGATTAAGGTGGACAAATTTTATTACAATGGGTGATAGTGGTTATAAGGACCCAAAATTATTTTTTAAAATTTAACTCAAACAAATATATTCGATTCGATTCGATTCGAATTCCATCTCACTTGACTCGATTCGAGAAAACTTCAAATAAAGTTAGGATGATAAAATGAGATTCGAAAACTTGATTAACTCGAAAATTTTCGATTCGATTCGATTCGACTCGATCGAATGCTCACCCCTATTATCAGGTGTCTGCAACACATGCTAGATCACCCAACACACGAGACTCACTGCAACACTGCAACACTGGTCTCTAGTGACATGTCACTTGTATCCACTTCTATTCCTTAGTTCAGCCGGGAATTTACACTTAACACTTTATTTTAAACACTTTATCACTTGAATAATTCATGAACAATTTTCCTTCCACATTTAATATAAATTCACATATCAAATATAATTCACAATTTATAAAAATATATTTCTATTATTTACACATAACTTACTTTGGTACAACAATATAAAAATTTAGCAATTTAGTCTTTAATATTTTCTTTTCTCCGATCAAGGTCGATTCCACTTCTTTCTTGATCTATAATAACAAATTTGACTTATTTAATACTCACATTAATCAAAACAGTCCTTGACTCAAACTTTGGTAAAATTACAATTTTGCCCATAAACTTTTGCATATTTACACTTTTTCCCCAAAGATCATAAATTAAACTTCATCCATTATTCTTATGTATTATGATATGCTAGACATTTTTCCCTTCTATGGCAACATCGAATTCCCACTCTAACACTTACTTATAAACATTAGGTATTTTTACCAATTATGTCGTTTTACTCGTTTTCACTTAAAATCTCTTAGCAAACGTTGTTTAACATAATTTCAAGCTTCATATTCTACCATAAAACATCAAAATAAACACATTTCACCTATGGATATTTTTCCAAATATAAACCCTAGGTTAAATTATTGCTAGAATAAGCTAAATCAAGTTACCGGGAGTCTAAAAACGTAAAGAACATTAAAAACGGGGCTTGGAATCACTTACTATGGAGCTTGGAAGCTTGAAAACCCTAACTATGGCTCCCCCCTTGTGAAATTCAGCCAAGGCTTGAAGATGGACAATTTTTTTGGCTATTTTGGCCTTTTTAATTCTTTTACTTACTAAATGACCAAAATGCCCCCAACTTAAAAATATTTTATTTCTATCTCATGTCCATTTTTGTCCAACAAGTTAACCAATGGTCTAATTTCATAACAAGTGGACACTTATAATATGTAGAACTCAACTTTTGCACTTTTTACAATTTAATCCTTTTTACTAAATTGAGTGCCCAAACGTCGAAATTTTCAAACGAAATTTTCACAAAATCATTCCATGAAATCGTAGACCATAAAAATATAATAAAAATAATTTTTTTCCTTGTCAAATTTGTGATCCCAAAACCACTGTTCTGACTAGGCCCAAAATCGGGTTGTTACATGTCCAATTCACACTCCAGCAGCACAGTGTCCTGCGATAGCTGAAAGGGGCTTCCTTCATATTCCTCTTCTCGTCACTACTTAGTCACTACCCTCTATTCTTACCTAAGGATCCCTCCCTCTCTTTTTTTTGTCGTTAAGGGTTTCCTCCTTTTCATAGATTTTTTCCTAGGGTAAATCCAACAACCCATGTTTTTCTTCTCTTTCTTTTAAAAAAATTATTTTTTCAACAACCCAAGATTATCTTCTTTTTAAATTCTTTGTTCTAGGATAGAAACCAATAGCCCAAGGTTTTCTTCCCTATTTTTTTGACAGATTTTTCTGGTACAAGTACAGTTGGGTTGGGACTGATATGCATAAAGCCATGAAATATAAATCTTTTCAAGAGTTATGACATCTCCAAACCTAAGTTATTACTTGTCCTCAAGAAAAACACATATGAATGCATGAATGCACAAACTTTTGCCCTTACATATAACTATCTTGTATTGTTAATCTATTAAAAGAACAACATATACATCAGTTCTCAGCAGTCTTCTTTCTCTAAAAACTTGGTCGAATGTCAAAGGTACGCTTCAACAAAGGTACTATAGAAAATTTGTCCCTAAAAAATATTTCCTAAGTACTCATTTATGCTTTCTGGCCATAGCAAATATCTCATAATGCACTCAGTTCATTTGTTACCTAAACTCAAGTCATTTTGTAACCCTTGCTCACAGCCTTTTCAAGATATTTATTTGTAATTTTTTTTCTCTTCTTCTTTTCTTTTATAAGATTAGGGGATTTAGCATGTCACAAAATTCTTTTACTTGATAATCACAATGGAGTGTACATCAAATTACCTAGTACTCAATCATGTCACAATTTAAATATAAATCACTCTTGAAGCTAAGGCTTTTGACTAAAAAGATGGTTGGAGCAAACAAAGTGGTACTAACTTGCTCAGCAATTCTAAGCATTGGAATGCCTACTGTACTTTATTTAAGTAATGTCATGGCAAGTGGCTTAGTTTGGCTTCAAAAATCCTAAGTTTATAAAAAAACACTCGTTATAAAAAAAGAAAAAATTTGAGGATAGGACATCACATTTTTAAGAATTAATTTTCACACAATCTAACCTAAGCTAAACTCGCCTCATCCACTATCACATGTTCTAGATAGACTGAAGAATATAAGCTCATCATCGAACATCACGAGTAAAGATTGGACTTCTTGTAGATAAAAAAATACTTAATAATCACATGGCATTGGCAAACAACTTAACTATACTAGGATGAACATACATACTAGATACGTAATGCAACCTAAATGCACAATACACCCCAAACCTAAAATATGCATTGTCCTCAATGCATAAATAGATATATGCAAACTATCTATATACAGACAATGTCATGGAAAAATATATACAATGCAATATGTATGAAAGAAAAAGAAAACTTTTCTTGTATAGATTGCATTGTAGATATTTCATTCTGTCTGACGGGTTGATTTACGAGCAGTAACCTTGTACCTGTGCTTCCTTTTCATTGGGTTTAGTTCAGTGCCATCCTTATCAGTCTCGTGAGCTCATCAATCAAGTGATCGATGTCACGGTCTTAGGCAATTACAGTTCAATAGAAGGAGGTGGAAGAACCATAGTGCAATCCACTAGTGGTGCAACTGAGGGATTTGCTTCCTCTTCATCCTTACAATCACTCTCAATTCTGATAGATTATGTTTCCTCTGGTTCTTCCTCCAGAGCTTTGGGCACATTCTCTTCATTGGTAAGATTTGACTCAACGGGCTCTGCATCACTGACCCCTTCCCCTCCTACAGTTTATTAACCAAAGTAAATAAAATAACTAAGAGAAGTTTAAATCGACAAAATAAAATAAAAATAAAAATAATTTTCAAGAAGTTGAAGTTAAACATCTTGAAGATCAATGGACTATTTGTCTCGCTCTACATGAGCACCCTAGAAGTGCTTCAAGTGTTGTCCATTAACTTTAAATGGGTCCCCCATTTCCATGTCCTTGACATTAACAACTCCATGCAGATATACATAAGCTAGCAAGCATTGTTCATCAAAATTGAAAGGTCTATTTTGCTCCAGCAAAGTGCATAAGGGTCTCCACTCAAATGAATCTTCATGACTATAGAAATTGTTGTGGCAAAATCTTGGGAGTTCTTCTTCTACTGTTGTTTCCATCAAGTCAATGGCTCGACATTCTTCATTCTCATCAGTACATTTCAGGGCATTAAATACATTGAATGTGATCTGTTGATCATTCATCCCCATGGTCAATTCACCTTTCTGCACATCCATTAAAGTCTTGCCAGTATCAAGAAAAGGTTTTCCAAGAATAATTTGCACATCATGGTCAGCTTCACATTTTAAAATAAGGAAATCTGTAGGAAAGATAAGTTTATCTACCCTTACCAGTACGTCTTTAATTTTACCTTTCGAATGGGCATAGGATCGATCGGCCAGTTGCAACGTAACCATAGGTCTTGCTTTTCCAATTGCTAGCTTCTTGAAAATAGACATAGGCATTAGATTTATACTCACTCCTAAATCACATAACGCCTTACCAACATAATGATTTCCAATTGAATAGGGGATAGTGAAACTCCCTAGATCCTTCAACTTTGGAGGTAGTTTATTCATCAACATTGTTTTGCACCCTTTAGTGAGAGCAACAGTCTTAAACTCTCCTAATCTACACTTCTTTGACAGTATGTCTTTCATAAATTTCACATAATTGGGCATCTACTCCAAAGCTTCCACTAACAGTATGTTGATGTGGAGTTGCTTCAAAACATCTAAAATCTTTTAAACTGAATACCCTATTTAGAATTCTAGAATCGTTAAGGAAAAGGTAAAGGTGGTTGTCCTTCAGGTTGCTAATATTGTTTTGTTGTGGAATTTTTGTTGGCAACATGATCTGATTCTGCCACAACATTTTTCTGCTTACCTTTTCAGGTGTTGTATGCTTCTCAGTAGGCTCTAAAATCTTTTATTGATTGTGACTAGATTTGCCTTCCTCTACCGTGGCATCTTAAACAACTTCATCCAACTGAGTCCCACTTCTAAGAGTGATGGCCTTGCACTGCTTCTTCCCTTGGGTTCTTGAATTTTTAGTATCACTTGGCAATGCTCTTTGTGGCCTTGAATTTAGAGCGTTAGCTATTTGCCCCACCTGATTTTTAACAGGTCAGAGAGATGTAGCTTAAATCTTAATCATAATATTATATTTTGTATATAATCCTTCAACAATGATTCAATAGAATTTGAAGATGATACCTGACCTTGCTGAGCATTTTGCCTCGGCATAGGATGATTATAACTAAGTGGTGTTCTAATGGCATTTTGTCTTCCGGCATTATGAAAAATCCCAGTACCATGATTATTCCAACCAAAGTTTGGTTGTTGCTTCCACCTTAGATTATAGGTATTGGAATAGGGATTATTATTCCAATTGAAATTACCCATGTAGCACATAGATGCTGGATTTTATGGGCATTCATCAAACACATGGTCTTCACCGCAATAAACACTTAACAACTTGGTCGATTCCTTCTCTTGAACTGTAGTGGGATTATTCGTTGTTTTGATCATATTAGCCAAATAAGATACATGGGTTGTCGACAAAGTAATTCTGTCGGGCTCCATGGTACAAACAACTCTTTTGTACTTCCAAAATCTTGTGGTAGGGTACTCATAGTCATTGTTGGCAATCTTTTCCAAACTCTCATATGCTTCGTCGTAAGATTTATCCAGAAACGTACCATTGGCTGATGCACCAACTACCATTCTCGTATGTACATTCGACCCATTATAGAATATTTCCATCTAAGTCTAGTGCTGAAATCCATGCATCAAACATTTACGAATTAAATCTTGAAACCATTCCCAAGCTTCATATAATGTTTCATCCTCTGATTGTCGAATAGATATGATGTCACTTCTGAGCTTGGCATTCATATTTTGGGGATTATACCATAGCAAAAACCTTTGGCGAAGATCATTCCATGATGCCACTGTTCATAACGGCAAAGCATTCAGCCACGCTTTTGCACGATCTCTTAAAGAATATGGAAACAATTTAAGTCGCAGTGCGTCTTCAGGAACACCTTGTTGTCTAAATGAGTCACAAACCTCTAGAAAAATTCTTATACGCAGTCTTGGATCTTCAGTTGGTAATCACTGAACTGTCCTATTGTTTGCAACATGTGAAAAAATACTAGTTTCAACTTAAACTGCTGAGCTTATATTTGTGGCCTGACATCCCTAGATTCAAATAATCCAAAATTGAAACAACATACTCTCAAATGGGTCTGTCTCGATCATCTATCACCTGACGAATAGGAGGATTAACATCCTAACCATTTGGATTATTATTGAGACCAAGACCATTTAGATTAGCATTGAGCACAGGGTCATTCCCATTTCTAGCCATTTTTTTAGTTCTTTTCGCCTTCTTCTCAAAGTTCTATCAATCTTTGGGTCAAAAGGATACTCTTTGTTAGTAGGAATGCCTCTTCTTATGCACTAATGGCAACTTGTAAAAAGTAAATACACTAAGTTAAATAAAACTACTAAGTAAAATAACCGAACCAAATTTCACCAAATTGTCGATACCCAGAAATGACGCCAAAAACTTGTTGTGTGTGAAATGATACGCAATTTGTGCAAGTATTCACCTCGAATCAAGTAATAAAGTGATGAGTGAGTATCGTTCCCATGAGGATCGGATTGAGGCACAAAAGTGGTCAGGTTATTATAGTAAAATGCGATTAATGCTATGGCAAAAACAACGATAAGTATGCAGTGGCAATTAAAGGAATAGTGATATATGCAATATGTGGAATTAATGAGTACTTGGAAATGCTATGGCAAACTAAGAGTAGAAATGTAATGGCAATTATGAGAATTACTACAGGAATATTATGTACATGAACGAATAAATAACTAAGAATGATATGGTAAAGATACAACGACACAGAATAAATGATATTTGATGTTGATTTGGATGGTTGAAATTACTAAGAATATGCCCTAACTATCAATAACTCCTCGGCAAAATCATACTCAAATTATTGCTCAGAGGAGTTCTAAAATGGTCTGCTTCTTTTGAGAGGAAAAACCTCAAGTTATCTTACCCGTGTCTATAGGCCTTAATATGATACCCTACATTATTTTCCATATGTATGAACATTGCTCTATGTCTAGAGTCTACTACAAGTATCGGTCTAGTACTTGCTCATATCATATCTAGGGATGCCAACAATCATCTATGTCTACTGCAAGTAATGATCCAATTAATCCAACCTTTTCAAAATTAGATTTAGTTTATGGGCATGCCAATAGTCATCTATGTCTAGAGATAGCACGCATACAATTTATAAATAAAAACAAGTGAATGAAACAGTAAATTAAATCGGATCTATGCTTCAACCATTAAAGATAATAAAAGTTTCATCATGTAATCCCAACCCAATAAGATTTAGCTCATGGGTTGGCACATAGAATTCCAAACGAAAATAACATCCAACACCATTTTCATAATTCATGGAAGAAAAAAGTAAAAATATAGATGCCTTCCGGAAGCCAGTTTCCATGTAACACCCTATACCCGGTCTGGTTGCTAAGCTGAATACGGGATGTCACACCACCCACTCACATCAATTTCCTCGTAATTATTAGAGTTTAAATACATGAAGTTTTGTTTTACTTTAATTATTCTAGCATTTATGAGAATATCAAGTCATGCAAGCTTAGTTTAGCATTTAATCATACTAACATACGACAAACAAACATAAAATGTACATATCTCGAGCATTGGGACCACTTAGCAAAATTTTCCAAAAATGTTACATAGGTATCGATACTGCCTCTATGGTATTGATATTTCCTTAAAATGGTATCGATACCACCTAGAAAATCGATACCAAACTACCATTATGTTTCTCGCCAAATTTCAAAACATCAAAAAATATCGATACCTTTCGCAAGGTATCAATAAATACACCATGAGTATCAATACTTGGTCCAAGGTATAGATACCAAGGTGACACTTTGAGTCCCTGCACTTTCGAAAATACAAAGGTATAGTTCTAAAAGCCTTATATACAAATATACGCAATATACGCAATATACAAATAATCCCCAATATGTCTTAATAAATCAGTATAAAATCTATCACATTGGCCTATCACATTGCCTTTATTCCCCAAACATAAATAAGCATAGAAAACCTACTAATAAAAGCTAAATAATCGACTTGGATCACTCCCTTGAAAGCCACACCGCTCGCACCAACACTACTTATCTGCAATGGTTAAAGAATGGAGTGAGTGAGCTTAGCAAGCTCGGTGAATGCCTAGAACAACTACCATGCAAACAATTCATCAAACATTAATGAAACAACCATATAGCATCACCTTCACAGTTCCAAATTTAGTGTCATAATATACTTACTCGTGCATTATTATTAGCTCTTTTACATAGCAAACATATTCACCTTTAAGCGTATATCACATTACACATATAATCACATAACATTTAAGCATATATCACAATACGCATATAATCACATAACATTTGAGCATATATCACAATACTCATATAATCATATAACATTTAAGTATATATCACAATACTCAAAAACATGTTTATAGATACATTGTATAATGGTCCCATATCATATAAAAACAAATCACAATACACACATATTCATAATTTAAGATAAATTTGCATAGCAACCACGTACTCATTTAGACATATATCACATTACACATATATACATTTTAAGATAGTTTGGCACTTGAGCTAAGAAACATAAAAGTGACCTTTATCATCACTCATCGGATACGCGGATCTCCAACACACCAAACATAGACTCATAAAGTTAAACATGTCCCAAAAGTAAAGCATAAAGCTAAAACTTTCCTTATTTCCCCTCACATGTCTCATTGAATGGAGCTTAGCTCACATTCCCTTATCCCTCCAACATGTCTCAAGGCCTCAACGCCCAAAATCATTGTACTTATAGGTGAGTACTCATAATCCTATAGCATGCCAACTATATATCCAACGGTTTCAATAATCATAAGGCCAAAATATCCGAAATCAAACACATATCACTTATCGATTATCCGTGCACAATCACTACATATTTGCATCATTAGCAAAACACTGTCACTAACATATACATAACATGTACACATTTGCACTTTCACAATAGTTATCATATCCACATATCACATATTCACATTCACATAAGTATATAATTCACAAGATAAACATAGGCATGAGAAAGCTTACACTCAAAATTTAGAGTAGGGGTTTAGGCTACTACTAACTTCCCAAATAACGCATTGAATCATGTCCAAAAGTAATTATTCCAAATGCTCACCGAGTACGCTTTCATCTAAAATCCGAAAGCTCAAACTAGCTTTTCCTTGCCTTTATCTCTACTCGTAGAATGTTTATTGAATCTGAAACTTCAACACAACAAATTCACACAACAATACATCCAAAAATCAGCCAAGGACTCATTATAAGCATACAAAACATAAGCCTAAACTAAATTCTCATGTAACCGAAACTTATAATATAACAAACTTTAAATTTGAATATCTCAATCTATACTTAATATTTTCACCTAAAATCAATTTCGTTCATCTTATAATTCACCTACGACTAATTCTCAACCTTTAAACTATTCAAAACTACTCAATTTAATATATCGACTTTTTTGACATGTTTTATGGCTATTTTTCAAAAATTCATTAAAACTCGAGAAATCTTTATTGAAACTTCAAAGTAAGTTTAGAAACATTCTAATCATGTTAAAGCCAATTGAAAAACACTTTAAAACCAAGTTTTTATCCACAAACCTAAAATTCACCATTAAAGACCCGATTTTTAACTTTTATTTAAAACATGTGTTTCAGTGGCTACAAATTCAGTTTAAGGGACTAGATATCATTTAACACTCATAGAAAGTCGAATGGCTACCTTCGATGGAAGAAAAATGAGCTTTGACGAAAATTTGAAAAAAAAAACTCACGTTTGGAGAAAATGATGTAGATGATGAAGTTTTTTGGTGATTTTCTTAGTTTTTATAAAGCTTAATAACTTAAAGGTTGATTGAAATAAAAAGGAATTATGATTTGGAGTTTAAAATTGATTGAAATAGTAAGAGAGAATCAAGGGATGGCAAACACAAATTTTTGGTAGTTTTTACATGAATTACCTTGCTGAAGAGAGGTTATTTAGCTTGGATTTTAAAATCTAGTTAAATTGCTTAATAAAAACTCTCAATTTTGAATTTTTTATAAATCAGTCATATTTTCAAAATTAAAGGTATTTAAAACTCATTTTCAGAAATTGATTTAATTTTCTAAAAATCATAATAAAAAACATTACTGATAAACCAGGTCACAAAATTTTGAGCACTCCAAGGCTAAAATTCTTAAAATACCCTTAAAACTCTTAGGCCCTATTTTGGGGTGTTACATTCCGCGTGTCCAGTTTACACTCCAGTAGAACAGTGCCCTGCAATGGCTGAGAGGGACTGCCTTCGTCTTTCTCTTCCCGTCACTACTTAGCCCCTGCCCTCTATTCTTGCCTAAGGGTCTCTCCCTCTCTTCTTTTCATCGTTAAGTTTTTCCTCCTTTGGCTTTTTATAACTTTTTCCCTAGGGTAAATCCAACAACTCATGTTTATCTTCTCTTTTTTTTTTTAATTCTTTTTTCAACAACCCGAGATTATCTTCTTTTTAAATTCTTTTTTCTAGGATAAAAACCAACAACCTGGGATTTTCTTCCTTCTTTTTTTGACAAATTTTTCTGGTACAAGTACAGTTGGGCTGGGATTGGTATCGTAAAGTGCTGACTTAGTCTTCCTGGCATTGCGACGACATTCCTACTAATAGAATGTCCACCTCTTTGCCCCGACAAACCCTCACTCCTTTATTTCTTATTCTTCAAACCGCACCTACCAAACCACCGAACACAACCCTACCACAAACGATTAAAAGTGCCTAATATTTAAACACAATCCAAGCTCCAAATGAAATGATGAAAATACAAATGAAATGTCCTAAAATGCAACTAAATGTACCTAAGTACAAGAAATTAGCTAGGTCTAAAGGCATGAAATATAACTCTTTTCAAGAGTTATCACTAAGGCCCACAAGATGGAATCGATTATTAGAGATAAAAGTAAGAAGTTCAAGAGAAAAAGAATGAAGAGAGGTAGATCAAGTCCTCCACCTCTATCTAGTTTTAAGAAACCTAAGTACCAACTAATTTTAGCTTCAAGAAATGATTCATAGATCATTATAGGCTATAAATGTGAAGGATTCAATAATCAGTTGCGTCTATGGCAAGTTCTAGTGGTTCCAAAATGGTAAAAAGTGAATGTGATTATTGTGGTAGAAATCATAGTGGTGAGTGATGGATGAAATTAGGAGCCTGTTTTGGTTGTGGATCCAGGGATCACTTGGTTAAGGATTGCTCGTCTAAGCTTGAATTTAGCACTGAGCAGTCAGTCAAGAGCCCACAAAAGTTTCAACATGAGAATAGATCCGAGATGGCAGCTAAATCTAGTTCAATTCAGGGATCACAAAGGAATAATTTTAGTAAGTCAAGTTCTAGTGCATCAACTCGAGCTTTTGTGCTGAAAGTTAAGGAAGATGCGAATCTACCTGAGGTTATAACTGGTATCTTTTCTTTTCTTAACAATAGTATTTATGCTTTGATTGATCCAGGGTCTACTCATTCTTACATTTGTACTAAGGTTATAGAGGGTCTTAATCTTGAGATAGAGTACTCTGAAAAAAATGTGCTTATAACAAACAATTAGGGTCAAAGTAATGTAGTGAATAAGTTGATTAGGAATTGTCTATTGTCTTTTGGCGAGCATGTATTTTTGGCTGACTTGTTGCTGAGTTTTCATGAGTTTGATGCCATTTTTGGATTAGATTGGTTGACCAGACATAATGCCATGGGTGATTGTCGAACTAGGAGTGTACACCTAGTAAATGCTGAGGGTAAAGAGATAGTGATGTCTATTAAGAAAATTGGATTGGCAAATAGAATTATTTATGCAATGCTTGCCAGAAAAATGGTTGTTCAGGGCGCAAATACTTATCTGGATTACATCATGGACTCGTCTCAATCTAGAACTGAGATTAGGCAAGTTCCTATGGTTAGAGAGTTTGTAAATGTGTTTTCTAGGGAGCTTCCTTGAATGCCTCCTAAGAGAGATAAGAGTTTTTGATTGATCTATAGCTTGGAATAGCTCCTATATCTTGTACTCCCTACAGAATGGCGTTGTTAGAGATTAAAGAGTTAAAAGAAAAATTGCAAGATCTGTTCAGTAAGGGATTTTTTAAGCCTAGTGTGCCACCTTGGGGTGCATTAATTTTGTTTATAAAGAAGAAAGATGAAACTATACACCTATGTATATATTATTACTGCTAATTCAACAAGGTTACGATCAAGAAAGTAATGATTATCAAGAACCACTTAAAGATTGCCCAAGATCACTAGAGAGCATACGTAGATGGAAAAAAGAAAGATGTATCCTATGAAGTTGGCGACAAGGTATTTCTTAAGGTTTCACCCTGGAAGAAGATTATTTGCTTTAGGTTAACGGGGAAATTAGCCCAAGAATCATCGAACCTTAGGAAGTTTTGGAATGCATAGGGCCAGTAGCATATCGATTAGCTCTTCCACAAAAAATGTCTAAGATTCACGATGTGTTCCATGTGTTGATGCTGCGAAGATATCACTTGGATCTAGATCATGTAGTAAAATTAGAGCCATTAGAGGTGGAGCAAAATTTTTCTTACACAAAAAGGGCCTATTTATATCCTAAATAAATCAAGATGCTCAAAAATAAGGAAATTCCCTTGGTTAAATTACTATGGCGGAACAATAAAGTTGAAAAGGCTACGTGGGAGAGAGAAAGCACAATGAGAGAACAATATCCTTATCTCTTCGTAGGTATGAAATTTTGAGGACGAAATTTTTATAAGGGTAAGGGTGTTGTTTGTAACGCTCGGTTTGTGCAAGTGTACACAATTGTTATCAAGTAATAAGTAAGTAAAAGAGTTATCGTCTCCACAGGGACTGTGTATGTCAATCAATTAATTGTAAAACTAGAGTTAACAATCTGGTGATAAAAGCATAATATTTTGAGTGATGATGATTAAGCTAAGTTAAATTATGTAAATGCAAAATGATTTCTAATGCAATTTAATCTAAATGCCAAGTATGAAATGAGATTTATGAAATGAATTTAGTACCAAAGACACAAAATTCAACAATCAATAACATGAATAGTGTAACACCCCTAACCCGTACCAGTTGCCAAAATAGGGTTACGAAGCATTACCGAAAAACTATAACATAAAAACATTCATTTCCAAACATTTCGTGCCCGTGTAACTCTTTGACTTCGGTCACACTGCCAAGCCACACGCCCGTGTGCTAGGCCGTGAAACACTCAAAATGGCCTCACACACCTGTGTGCTAGGCCTTGTAGCTTTCAAACAACCACCTTTAAAACCTATAAGGGACACACAGCCATGTCGCATGGTCGTGTGTCACACACGACTAAGAGACAAGCCTGTGTCTTAGGTTGTGTGGATAGGAAATAGGCCAAATTCAGGCCATTTCTTTTACCCAGTTCGAAAACGCGCCTACAAGACATTTGCAATTTCAATCAACCCTTAAAACATACCTAAAACATGCATAATAAGACCAATTCAAAAGGTCATTGATCCATACAACCAATATGCTAAAAGACACCTCAAGCATAATGTATCAAACATACCTAAACATGTGTATATTTAACCATTCATCAACTAACTTATTTCCATATCAAATCATATCACAATTTACACATTTCAACCATACCTTACTAGATTCATGCCATGTCAAAGTAACATTACCATTTGGACTATTTCTGTAACACCTCTTACCCGTATTCATCATCGAAACAAAGTAAGAAGTGTTACCAAATGATCTGAATTTTTTTTTTACAAAAATTTTGACATAATTCCTTTTCATAAACATTAAATTCCTCCTACCAATTCTCGAAACACAATTTCAAACAACTTCAATATTTCAACCAAATACAATTATATGTTCAGACACAATTTATCCATCTACAACATTCTAATTACTTTGTTAATAGTTTAAGGAAACAAATTATCAATTAATATACACCAAAATTTTAAACCTCATTACATTAAGTCATCTATACATGCCATTTTTCAAAGTATTGGTTGCAAAATACCCAAAAGATGATGATGATAGTGTGGATGATGTTCTGACCCCGTCCAATTCCCGAGCTGATTAATATCACTATAAAACAAGGGAAAAATAAAGAAGAGTAAGCTTATAGCTTAGTAAGTATGTATGTAATTGATAAAAAAATTTCTAGCATGATACCAAATATAATATAATTTTTATCACACATAAATCTATTATCTATTCAATTTCCAGCAAACTGTTACTTTGTGTCACAGTCACTAAATTATTTTTATTCGGATCTACAGAACTCCAACTTAAGACTCGTAAATTTTCCCTGAAGCTAGACTCAAACACCATCTTACCATAAAATTTTCAGAATTTTTGGTTCATCCAATTAGTACAGTTTATTCTCTAAAGATTCCCCTGTTTCACTACTTGACACTTCTGACCTCTCTTCACTAAAAGTCAGTTATCTCTTAGTATAGAGTTCAAATGATGTTCCCACTTATTTATTTTGAAAATAGCTTCAATAAGAAATTTAATAATGTAAATTGAAAAACATAATTATTTTTTTACAATTTTTAGTGATTTTCAAAACTCAGAACAGAGGATTTCGAAATCATTCAGAACTTGTCTCACTAAAATTCTAATATCTCAAAATATATAACTTCTTTGGCCATTCTTTCTGTTTTATGTGAAAGTAGACTCATTAAGCTTTAGTTTCTTATCTTATTCAACCACTAACTCAATTTCTATAATTTTTGGTGATGTTTCAAACTAACATCACTATCACTATCCAAATCTATTCTATTCCAACATCCCTCATTCACATAGCACTATAACCATTTATTTTATAACACAATACAAGACTTCATCACTTCAGTCACTCTTTCGCAACTTATCATGTTCCAATCACATACTCATATCTCATTGAACATGTCGGTATAACAATAAATATTTGGGGTTTTTCACACAGTACTACCCATGTTACTTTTATCATTCGATACACGTAGTAGCCTTCAGATAGTACTACACACGTGATCAAGTTTTACGGTTCACGTACTAGCCTTCAGATTGTACTACACATGTGATCAAGTTTTACGGTTCATGTAGTAGCCATCACATAGTACCACACACGTGACCGAAGATTTTCGGTACACATAGTAGCCTTCACTTAGTACTACACATGTGACCATCATTTATCGATTCACGTAGTAGCCTTCACACAGTACTACACACGTGACCAAAGCTTCTTGGTACACATTGTAGCCTTCACTTAGTACTACACATGTGACCATTATTTATCGATTCAGATAGTAGCCTTCACACAGTACTATACACGTGACCAAAGCTTCTCGGTACACATTGTAGCCTTCACTTAGTACTACACAAGTGACCATTATTTATCGATACACGTAGTAGCCTTCACATAGTACTACACACGTGTTCATCGATACCTTATTCAAATCTTTACCATTTCGACAATTCCACAAAGATTCTTACTTTCCAATAATTTACAATTTCTCCATAGCACATTATAATATCAATCTTTCCACTCAACTCCATAATCAGTTTAATAATTCAATTTAAATCACTTCAACCATTACTTGCAGTTGGTATATCCATAAACCAAGCTGATTTTAAACAAATCAACTATCAACTTCAAATTTCTAACTTTAATATAACTATTTCATATCCAACCCTTTCGCATATATTGTCACGAAATATAACAAAAATAATTATAACAATGTATTAATTACATACAACTTACCTCGATAAAAATGTAAAGATTTTGGAATTTAATCCACAATCTTCTCTTTTCCCCGATTAAGGTTGACTTCTCGTCTTTCTTGATCTATAACAGAAAATTGAGCTTGTTTAACATTCACATTTATTAAAACAAGCTTCGACTCAACTTATGTCAAAATTACGATTTTGTCCCTAAACTTTTGCATAATTAAATTTTTGTCCCCAAGCTCGAAAATTAAATTTCACTCCTTATTCTTATGTTTTACAACATGCTGAACACGTTTTCCTTCTATGGCAATATCGAATTCTCACTCTAACATGTACTTATGAACATAAAATATTTTTACCGATTTGGTCAATTTACACGTTTTCACTTAAACTCACAAAAGTTGTTTAACATAATTCCTAGCTTCATATTCTACCATAAAACAGCAAAATAAACACATTTCACCTATGGGTATTTTTCCAAATATGAACCCTAACATGAATTAATGGTAGAAATAGCTAAACCGAGCTACAAGGATCTCAAAAATGCAAAAAACATTAAAAACGGGGCTAGGATGCACTTACTATGAGCTTGAAAAAGCAAAGAAACCCTAGCTATGGTGTCCCTTAAAATTTGGCAGCAACTATGGAGAAAATGACACCATGTTTCCATCTTTTTCCCATTTTATTTCTTTTTATTACCAAATGACTAAAATGCCCTCACTTAAAAAAATTATTTCACTAATTCTATGCCCATTTTTGTCCATCAATTAACTAATGGTCTAATTACCATATAAGGGCCACCAATTTAAAGTTTCATAGCAATTGGACACCTCTAACATATAGAACCCAACTTTTACACTTTTTACAATTTAGTCCTTTTGACTAAATTGAGTGCCCAAACGTCAAAATTTTCGAACGAAATTTTCATGAAATTTTTCCGTGAAATTGTAAACCATAAAAATATAATAATAATTATATTTTCCCTCGTCAAATTTGTGGTCTCGAAACTACTGTTCTAACTAGGCCCAGAATCGGGTTGTTACAATTTCTCACATGCGTCAAAACCATATAAATAACACAAATCTAGCCATTTCCAAATGGTACCGACAAACAACATATATGCATACCATATTTCAATCTTACACATCTATTCAAAACCTTTCTAAAGCATATAATAACTTGACCATGTTGAGGTCAATTCATCACCTATCACTTTATCCATTCAAACATACATTATCACATTGTCAAAACAACACACATCAACATTGCATCAAAAATACCAAAGGTTACATCAACCAAAATGACATATACATGCCAAACTCATCAACTAACATAAACCATAAGTCCACCTATAGATTCCATTATAACATTGATTACAACATCAAAATCTACTGACATAATCTCTGAATAGTGTGATAGATCTCCGAAAAGCTTCCAAATCAATCGAGCTTCTAATAATCTATAAAGTAAACAAAAATAACTACAGAAACAATGTATGCTTAGTAAGCTCGTAGAACATGAAACATAACTTATCACTTCAACACTATAATACATAGGTTAACACCAATACTTTAAACTTAGTATAAACCTATTGAACACCATTCAACTCACAATTGAGTATATTCATCAACATCACATATACTTTTCATATATAACATATTGGGATTTATAAGTCATAATACAAAATCATCAAACCTTTTCATAAGATTATGAATCATTCTATTTACTTATTTTCCCTTCCATTCCAAATGCTTAGCATAAGCCTAAACAACATTATCATTTCACGAATTAGTGTATTTATCCATGATATAGGTAAATTATTCCATGGCCTAACATAATTGGACTTCTCACATATAAGTACATCATTTATCATTTCAAACCTCTTATAACATCATAATACATCTCAATTATGAGCTTATCGTTTCATTCTTATTTTCTTACCTGTTTCATATGCATAGTACAAAGCATAAGCATAAACATCAATCATAACCACAAGCTAGCACAAGCCTAAGTACATCAACAACACATGTTAGTTCATCAATTCATAATTCACTTGAATTAACATAAGATGAACTAATTGTACATGAACATACTTCTTTTGAATGCATTATTTCCATGAACATAACATACTTCTATATAAACTTTTCATTTCAATTCTTTTCATGATTTCATAACATAGTTCATTTGAATACATACCATTCCTTTCCCTTTTCTAATTTCATGAAATAGTTCATTTGAACACATACCATTCCTTTCCCTTTTCATGCCTGTTGAAACGTTTAGAATATCATTGGATACGCGGGATAGCTCACACTAAGTTTTCTAGCATATAACTATAACATTTCCTTTCCTTTATATCATTGCTCACACGAGGTGTGGAGTATCTACAACAAATGCCAAACCTCAACCATCAGTAGGACATCAAGGACCAGCACCCGAAAACATGATAACCCTAATGACATGTCATTTGTATCCTACAAATTCCTAAGGTTCATACGGGGCTCGATAATCGTCATACGTCGTTCGATTTCCATCGTTTCATGACATGATAAATTGCATAATAACATATATATTCAATCATTTACATTATAACGACACATGAACAATCAATTTAATCAACATTAAAGTGATTATAGTTCATACGAACTTAGCTGGCTAAATTGCAGAAATGTCAAAGTACAAGGACTTTTTGGTAATTTTCCATTCTCCTCGATTTTCCACTCGATCTTGATCTAAATTAATAATTTCATTAAATTTCTTAATTTTGACAGAAAAATCACTCAATTTTATGCAATTTAGTCCTTTTTGACAATTTTAAAACATTGCCCTTACCTTTTTATTTTTATTCAATTTAGTCCTTGAGCCTAAAACATGCAAATTAACCATTTTAATTCAAAATTCATACCATCCGTATGTTACTAGCATCCACTACAGCCCAAATTTATAATAATTTCACATCCAGTCCTTGTATTTTTACTATTTTAACAATTTAATCCCTAATCGTTAAATTCAACAAAATCACTTAATAAAATACTAATAAATAACAACTAATACCTCAAATTCATCATTTAAGATCTAAAATCACAAATATTTAGTAATGGAAACATTCAAAATCTTTAACAGTTTCAAAATTGAAGGTACGAGCTAGCTGGACCTAGTTGCAACGATCTCAAAATATCAAAATTAGTAAAAACGGATAGCTTAGGCACTTACATGCAAGGAAACATGGTTAGAAAAAATTCAAAGTCTCCCATGGTGGTTCGGTGATGAACAAAACCAAATGGGGAAGAAACTATTATGTTTTCTTATTTTATTAACCTTTAATTTTTTATTTTAATAATAAAATAACATATAAAACTTTAAAATTAAAAGAAATTAAAGCATCAATCATCCAAATAATTTTAAGGATGGTTAATTTATCCATTAAGCCTATTCAATTATAATTCTTTAATCAATTAACACTTTTAAACTAGTAGCGATTAACCTTTTCAACTTTTACGATTCAGTCCTTTTTGTTTAATTAACGATCGAAACATTAAAATTTCTTAACGAAAATTTAATACAACCTTAATAACACTTCGTAAATATTTATAAAAATATTTATAGCTCGGTTTATAGTAATGAGGTCCTGATACCTTATTTTCTAAAACCACTTGACTTTAGGGTCTTACCACTAGAACTTAATAAATCATTTATATAACATAAATTACCAAGTCAAAAACCTTTCTAAAACCATATTTGACTCATAAATATTAGATAATAATATTTACGAACTTACTCGTTTGATTTTTGGCCCCTAATCCACTATTTTCGATAGCATAGAAAAACGGGTTGTTACAACTCTCCCCCTTACGAAAATTTCGTCCTCAAAATTTCTCACCTGATAATAGCCATCACATCGAATATTTCTTTCATCTTCTTAATGGTAATCCATAAATAAATCAATCATTACTGATCTTGATTCAGAACTCATATCAGAACTTGATACTATACCTAAACTTAACTGTACAAATTTGATGCTCTCCTATCATAACTTTATCATCAGTAGCACAACTATCGAGAAATTCTCAACAATCATTTGTTGAAACATATCCGAAAATCCAAATCATAAGATTCCATATACATTAAATTTTCATGACGATTAACCAAAGTTCATACTTTTCATAAGAGACACCAATTGATGCTTCCAACACATCTGCATCTGTAACTTTTAACTGATGACGTTCTATTTCATGGAAAACTTCAAACATTATCATCTAAATACAAGTCTGGTAACTGTTACTATCAAGACGATTTTAAAAATTTCCCGATTATAATTGATCTGATAGATATATTTCTATATCATGTCTTCTAGAATATGAATCTCTCATTCTGACTGTCCATCAATTTACCCATGAATGCGCAAAATTTATTTTCGAACTTGGGGATAAACTCAAATCCATATAACTTAATTAATTTTTCAAATGAATAATCCGCTCTGATTAAAACAAATGAGTCAATCTTATCAATCGGATAATAACATTCCTGAATAAATCTTTCTTCTTGTTGTCAAGACAACCCAGACATACAATATATCATAATTCCCTCAGAATACCAATCAAAGATCACCACAAACTGCATTAACTCAAACGAAATATGACATACCGTCTTGACTCATTGACATAATTCGAGATTACCTAAATAATGAGAACTAATATGCAAGGTTGAGCTTGATCTTCCACATTTATACTTTTGTTGTTGCCTACCCCCTTCACAAAAGTTAGAAAAGGGACGTATAATAAACTATTTCAATTATTAACATCAGAACTTTGAACCATACCGGAGCCATAACCATTAGATGAATTAAAACCATAGTGCTATAATAAGACCGACGTTTCAACCGTATAGATAGAACAAAACGTCAACATCAATAGTGCATTCTAAAACAAAAGAGAAAAACTGAATGTGGTTCAAGTAACAACCAGTGCAACAACACAACCTCTAAAAACCAGAGATTTGTATCACCGTGCTCCCATGATCGAACTAGGAATTATAACCGTAATAGTTATAATTATCTCAAATCAATATGTATTCTTTATAGATGAACCATAGTTGATAGAATAGACAATAAGAATGATAAGAAATCTGAGATAATGAAGTCCAAGATGTAATACTCTACTGAATTTTCGAGAGTACAACCCATATTGAATTATAAAGAGATCGATGATACCCCAAAGAAAAATCCAGAAGAAGAATATCACTCATACGCACTAGAATCAGTATGACAGAGACAACATAAATTGTATATATATAAATCAGAGCATCAACCAGTAGAAGTAGAAAAATAACATCATATGAGTCTTATCGTCGAGTCTTTTACTGAACATAATGGAATAGAATGTCAAAGAAAAATAGAGCATTGCCGATTATTAATCAACCAGACTAACAATACCTCCGTCTAATGTTATGGTTAGCTAGCATTCTCATATGATGAAAATCACATCTAAAGATAAACAATTGCATATGCTTGTGAGACTAAAAGAAAATATATAATATCCAGAAGAGATCGTTGTAAGGCTGCATTCAAATATCTTTGCAATTCAAACACTATCCCACTGACTAATAAAGTCATCAAGGACCCCACATTATCCCGTTCCACTAAGGAAATCAATTCAGAAGAAATTTTGGTTAATCTGTTCTTTAGATACCATACTTAAATAAGTCGATTACCTATGATTAACCTCTTCTTTAACAGCGATGTTGTGTATCTCAAATGATCTTCAGAAAAATCATATATCTCTTCTAGAATTCTCTTTACTTGCTAACTCATTCTCGGCTTTGACCGCATTATTATTCATTCAGCCACTAAACTCTTCGATTTTATACTTATGGGATTAAGCAACATAAATCTTGTGAATTTCGTTGTATAAGACTTTGAGGGTGAGGGGGTGAAGGTCGTAAAGCTTCTAAATTTGATTTTCATATATACACAAAACATAACATTCATTATCAACATAAGATTATGAACTTTTTCTCTTATCTTCATGAGTTTCTACTCATCCTTAGAAACTTTTTAATCAAACAATTGAATAGCACTTTCAGCATTATCGGAATTAGCTGTGATGGAAAACATTTCTGTCTAAAAGTGAAACAAATCTCACCAGAGTTAGGAGACATCACACTATCACAGGTTATATAATGACATGTATTTCTAAGCTTCATACATGCTACGATAAGCCCGAGAACCTACTACATCGTAGCTTTGATACCACTGAATGTAACACCACTAACCCGTCTCTATCGTCGAAATAGGGTTATAGAGCATTACCAAAAAGTTGTAACATAAAAACATTCATTTCCAAACATTTAATAAATCATATCTTAGTCCATTCAAACAAGTTCATATCGTCCCTAATTTGAGCCCTCGAGGCCTTAGAAACACTTTAAAAATGATTCGGGAAAAAATCAGAAACACGTAGAGCTTTATGGAAAAAGAGAAAACTTTCACACTGTAAGGGTCACACGACCGTGTGGCCAGGCCGTGTGATTCACACGACTAAGACACACACTCGTGTCCATGGCGTGTCGCAGCCCGTGTCCGTGCTTGTGTGACTCTCTGACTTGGGTCACACAGCCAAACCACATGCCCGTGTGCCAGGCCACGTAACACTTGAAATGGCCTCACACGCCCATGTGCCAAGCCGGCTGCTAAGCCACGTAACATTCGAAAAGCCACCTTTAAAACATATAGGGGGCACACAACCATGTCGCATGGTCGTGTGTCACACACGGTTGAGACACAAGCCTGTGTCTTAGATTGTGTGGATAGAAAATAGGCCAAATTCAGGCCATTTCTTTTACCCAATTCGAAAACACACCTACAAGACATTTGCACATTCAATCAACCCTTAAAACATACCTAAAACATGCATAATAAGACAAATTCAAAAGGTCATTGATCCATACAACCAATATGCTAAAAGGCACCTTAAACACAATGTATCAAACATACCTAAACATGTGCATTTTTAACCATTCATCAACTAACTTATTTCCATATCAAATCATATCACAATTTACACATTTCAACCATATCTTACTAGATTCATGCCATGTCAAAGTAACGTTACCATTTGGACTATTTCTCACATGCGTCAAAACCATATAAATAACACAAATCTAGCTATTTCCAAATGGTACCGACAACCAACATATATGCATACCATATTTCAATCTTACACATCTATTCAAAACCTTTCTAAAGCATATAATAACTTGACCATGTTGAGGTCAATTCATCACCTATCACTTTATCCATTCAAACATACATTATCACATTGTCAAAACAACACACGTCAACAAGGCATCAAAAATACCAAAGGTTACATCAACCAAAATGACATATACATGTCAAACTCATCAACTAACATAAACTATAAGCCCACCTATAGATTCCATTATAACATTGATTAAAACATCAAAATCTACCGACATAATCTTTGAATAGTGTGATAGATCTCTGACAAGCTTCCAAATCGATCGAGCTTCCGATAATCTATAAAGTAAAGGAAAATAACTACATAAGCAATGTATGCTTAGTAAGCTCGTAGAACATGAAACATAACTTATCACTTCAATACTTTAATACATAGGTTAACACCAATACTTTAAACTTAGTATAAACCTATTGAACATCATTGAACTCACAATTGAGTATATTCATCAACATTACATATACTTTTCTTATATAACATATTGGGATTTATAAGTCATAATACATAATCATCAACCTTTTCATAAGATTATGAATCATTCTATTTACTTACTTTCCCTTCCATTTCAAATTCTTAGTAAAAGCGCAAACAACATTATCATTTCACGAATTCGTGTATTTATCCGTAATTGGACTTCTCACATATAAGTACATTATTTATCATATCTAACCTCTTATAACATCATAATACATCTCAATTATGAACTTATCGTTTCATTCTTATTTTCTTACCCGTTTCATATGCATAGTACAAAGCATAAGCATAAACATCAATCATAACCACAAGCTAGCACAAGCCTAAGCACATCAACAACACATGTTAGTTCATCAATTCATAATTCACTTGAATTAACATAAGATGAACTAATTGTACATGAACATACTTCTTTTGAATGCATCATTTCCATGAACATAACATACTTCAATATAAACTTTCTATTTCAATCCTTTTCATAATTTCATAACATAGTTCATTTTAATACATACCTTTCATGTCCCTTTTATAATTTCATGACATAGTTCATTTGAACTCATACATTTTCTTTCCTTTTTCATTCCCGTTGAACCGTTTAGAATATCATTGGATACGCGGGATACCTCACACTAAGTGTGCTAACATATAACTATAACATTTCCTTTCATTTATACCATTACTCACATGAGCTGTGAAATGGGCCTGCTCACACGAGCTGCAGGTTAGAATGTAAGCTACACGATGCAGCTCACACGAGCTATGGAGTTTCCGTAACAAATATCGGACCTCATCCATCGGTAGGACTTCAGGACCAACACCCAAAAGCATGATAAACCTAATGACATGTTATTTGTATCCTACGAATTCTTAAGGTTCAAACGGGGCCCGATAATCGTTGTACGTCGTTCGATTTCCATTGTTTCATGACATGATAAATTACATAATAACAAATATATATTGAATCATTTACATTAGAGAAACACATTAACAATCAAATTAACCAACATTTAAGTGATTATAGTGTAAGAGTATGCCCAAAGATCAATCATGAGATGGTTGTAATAACATACTTGATTTACCATGTTTATTAATATAAGGCGTTGCCATTATTGTTTCAGTTTCTTTTCTGTGTGTATAAATAAACTATTTTATAATAATGTCTTGAAAATAATATGATTATTCTTAAAAGATCCTTAGTCAAGTATTATTGTTGACTAAGACAACAATAATGAATTAAGACTAACATGTAGTTGATTGATGATAAAGAGTTGTCATTGATATGGAGTGTCAAAATCAATGCATGAATATGTGTGTTAGAGAACAACATATTGGACTGACCCGCTATGAGTATGTTTCTTGGATTATTATGTAATTGTCACAACATTACTCATAGTAATTAATATGTATATAATCCTTCGACTTGAGATCATCATTATCCTAACATCGTGAATTGTATATTTTGATACAGTCAAACGTACACCGTAACTGGTTGTTCTATAAAGGTTGATGTTGTATATACCACAACCTATATAGAGGGATATGGTTAATCAATATAGGATAAGTCCCTCATACATAATGAGAGTAATATCTTAGGCCACTTGATTGAGTAAGACTAGAAATGCATGGCATGCTCAAATAAGTTGATATGAGATGTCATACTTATTTATATATCGTAGTCTACTCAAGATATCAAGGAACATGGGATGGACTATGCAAGTGTGACTATTCCATGACTTGTGTCCATTTCAGAGATAAAGGACTTAAGGATTAATGCATGAAAGGTTAATCACAAAAAGGTTATGTCGAATCATAACTTCTTGTAACTTAGGTAGCAATGATGTATTGCTAGATGCCACTCATTGTTTGTAACATTAGAATCGTTCTAGTATTACTGCTAATGTTACAAGAACCTACAGGGTCACACCCTATGGTTGAAATGAACGGAATAAAACATAGTATCGAACATATTATATGTACAAGGATGTTGTACACATAATGAGAACTTAGTTCTATTAATATATGAATTTGGTTCGTATATAAATTTAAATAAATATAGTTTACAGAAATCCTTGTTATAATTAATGTAATTATAATTTTCGGTTAAAAACATTATTATATTTATTTATTTATTTATGATTATTCTGTTTAGATAAAAAATTTATGAATTATGATTCATTATATATATACCGATTATAAAAGGGTGAGATATAGAGAGTTATTAAAACCCTAAAAAATAATAATAAAATAAACCTGAAAACTTTTCTTGTGAGGTCTAGCAGCCGTCAAGCAAAGAATTCTCCAAAACAGTTTTGGAGATTTCTTCCGTTCATTGTCAAATTGGGTGGATTACATAGAGGTCGGAATCATAAAAGGTTACGGCTTGGTTCGATAGTAGATCAGAATTCTCGTTGTCGAGGCATCGCTGTCTACTCAGATTGAAGTTTCGGTAATTTCGGAATCATTATTTCACCCCGATTCGTTCCTCGCATATGGATCCATGGGTTGGATCACCGGAATTATTTTTTTATTAATTTTTCTGCACCATATGGATATAGACATTCCAACATATAGTTCATACGAACTTACCTAGCAAAATTGTAGAAATGTCAAAGTATAGGGGCTTTTATGTAATTTTCCTTTCTCCTTGATTTTCCACTCGATCTTGATCTAAATTAATAATTTCATTAAATTTCTTAATTTAGACAGAAAAATCAGTCCATTTTATGCAATTTAGTCCTTTTTGACATTTTAACATAATTGCCCTCAACTTTTCATTTTTTTCAATTTAGTCCCTTAGCCTAAAACATGCAAATTAACCATTTTCATTGAAAATTCATACTATTCATATGCTACTAGCATCCAATAAAGCCCAAATTTGTAACAATTTCACATCTTGTATTTTTACTATTTTAACAATTTAATCCTTAATCGTTAAATTCATCAAAATCACTTAATAAAAGACTTATAAATAACAACTAATACCTCAAATTCATCATTTAACATCTAAAATCACAAATATTCATCAATAGAAACATTCAAAATCTTTAATAGTTTCAAAATCAAAGGTACGGGCTAGTTGGACCTAGTTCCAACAATCTCAAAATATCAACATTACTAAAAACAGATAGCTTAAGGACTTACTTGCAAGGAAACATGGTTAGCCGAACTTCAAAGTCTCCCATAGTGGTTCGGTGATGAACAAAACCAAATGGGGAATAAAACTATTATGTTTTCTTATTTTATTAGCCTTTTATTTTTTTATTTGAATAATAAAATAACATAAAACTTTAAAATTCAAAGAAATTAAAGCATCAACCGTCCCACTACTTTTAAGGATGGTTTATTTATCCACTAACGTCATCAAATTATAAGTCTTTAATCAATTAACACCTTTAAACTAATAGAGATTGACTTCTTCAACTTTTACGATTTAGTTCTTTTTCCTTAATTAACTATCGAAACATTAAAATTTCTTAATGAAAATTTAATACAACCTTAATAACATTTCGTAAATATTTACAAAAATATTTAAAACTTGATTTACAGAAATGAGGTCCCTATACTCATCAGATCTACCCCGAAACTTAGTTTATAAAAATGTTTTCAAGCCAGCACTCTACTTTTGCATGATCATTATCAAATCTACCCCAAAACCCTTCAGCCCCAAACTTTCTAACTTTATCAACCGGGACTCATCGACCCATTACAACTGTCAGAGGAGGTGGAGGTATCACAAGAGGTACAGTAAAGAGTACAACAAGAGGTGCAACAAGAGGCGATGGTTGTGGAGCCACTAGATTATTTCTTATAAACCCAGAGAACCACTGTCCCATTAGTTTGAAGAACATATTCTTAACCTCATTTTTCGACATCAATAGGATCGATGTACTCGGGACATTATTGTACATCTCATTAGTTTCATCACATTCAGTATCAGATGGCATCTTTTAAAATCTACAAGAAAATAGGGGTCAGATCGGATTAATCCATAAACACTAGCACAGGTTTATATGACATGTACTTTCTAATCTTTATACACATTACATTTAGTCCAAGAACCGTCTCAATCGTGGCTCTAATACCACTAAATGTAACACTCAATCCCATTTCGTTACTAGAATAGGGTTTCAGAATGTTACCGTATAAGTCGAAATAATTTCATTTTAATTAGCATCCAATTACAAAATAATCGCATAAATTCATATAAGATTCACAATGAAATAGAACATATATTTACGAGTCTTAAATCGAGCCTTTGAAGTCCTAAAAATAAGTTATGAACATTCAGGGGACAAATCAGAACATTCAATAAAATTTGTAAATTTTCAAAACAGGGGTCACCCGACCATGTGTGCCTAAAATTGACCCAAATCATGCTCATTTTTCACCCAATTACTTAGGTACCTAAACACATTCAAATCCACAACTTTATAAGCCAAAAACCACCTTCAATAACACTCAAACATGTCCCTGAATTTTGGTATTTCTGCAATTTAGCCTAGTAAGTTCGCGTAACTTGAATTATATTCTTAGATGATTGAAAAATATATATTGGATTGAGAAATTGATTTGAATTGTGAACATGAGAAATTGTAAATTGAATGAAATGGAAATGAAGCTTTGAATTACATGAGTAAATATCGGGTCTCGTAGGCCCTATTTGTTATGAATATAATATTTTGAGGATATGTTGTAAAGAATTATAAAAGCACGTTAATAATTTAAAAGTTTTAATTCGGATGAAATTTTGTAACTCGGTTTAATACGTATGCAAATGTATGTCTTCTAGTAATGCCTTGTACCCTATTTCGGCGTCGAATACGAGTAAGGGGTGTTACAATGTGACATCGCTAGATTCGGTCATAACGTTTAAATCGGGTTTAGGGTGTTACAAATATGACAATAAGGCACCTCAATTACAAACCATTAAACACATCTAAACTTATGCATATTTAACCATAAATCAACCATACACATCTAACTTATTTCCATCTCAAAACATGCCATTCTTGACCTATACCATGTCAATATAAATTACCATTTGGACCATTACTCACACGCATAAAAATCACATAAGTGACACAAACCAACCACTTCCAAATGGTACCAAGCAACCAATATATACACATACCAAAAGCAACATTTAACATTTAACATTTAACATTTAACTCAAACTTTAAACATAAGTTCATCTATACATGCCATTATAACCTTGATCAAAACATCAAAAACTTTCGATATATTTGTTGGATAGTGTGATAGGTCTCCGACGAGCTTCCAAATCGATCGAGCTTCTAATAATCTATAGGACATAGGAAAGAAAACTACGTAAGCATACAATGCTTAGTAAGTTCGTAAATCATGAATATAGCTTATCATTTCAATGCACAACCTTATAATTTAAACATAATTCAACCCAACATAAGCTTGGCACAAGCCTTACCATCACCAACAATACATGTTTGTGTTTTAACACATAACTCAATAGATTCATCACATGGTAAAGTAGATTACATGAACATAGTGCCATTGAATTCATACTTTCCTTAACATAGATATACATACTTTGATCATTATCATTTCATACCTTTCCATAAGTTCATAACATAGTCAATTAGAACACTTACTGTTCCTTCCCTTTACATGCTCATTGAACCACTTAGAATAGTATCGGATATGTGGGAAAGCTCACACAAAGTGTGCTAAACATGTGGTCAAAACCATTCCTTTTCCTTTTCCTTTAGATAGCTTCTCACTCGAGCCATAAAATGGGTCTACTCACACAAGCTGACAGTCAGAATGTAAGCTACACGATGTCGCTCACACAAGCTGACAAGCTTCCGCAACAAATGCAGGACCTCAACCATCAGTAGGACATTCAAGACCAGCACCCGAAACATGGTAACCCTAGTGACATGTCAGTTGTATCCTATATATTCCTAAGGTTCACATGGGGTTTAATATTCGTCATAACGTTGTTGGATTTCCAACAATCGTTTACATGATAAATAACACAATAATAGTTGCTCACTCGAGCCATAAAATGGGTCTACTCACACAAGCTGACGATCAGAATGTAAGCTACACAATGTCACTCACACAAGCTGACAAGTATCCGCAACAAATGCAGGACCTCAAACATCAGTAGGACATTCAAGACCAGCACCTGAAACATGGTAACCCTAGTGACATGTCATTTGTATCCTATATATTCCTAAGGTTCATACGGGGTTCAATATTCGTCGTAACGTCGTTGGATTTCCAACAATCGTTTCCATGATAAATAACACAATAATATATATATCAAAATAACATTAAAACGTTATTTAGACATACGAACTTACCTCAATAACAACGATGTCTAAATAAGATCAACTAATCCGAGACTTTAGCTTTTCCTCGATCTAGATCCGTATGAGGTTTATCTTAATCTAAATAATCAAATTAAGTCCATTAATACTCATACTATTCAATTTAGTCCAAAATTCACAATTTTGCAAAATTACACTTTTACCCCCTAATTTTCAACTTCTTTACAATTTAGTCCTTAAACTCGTAAATGGAAATTTATGCAATTTCATCCACATATCATGCTAGTCGATTTACCTAGGGGCTCATATCAACCCATACAAACCACATTTTACAATTTTACCATGATATTTTACTACTTTTACAAATAAGTCCCTAAATGATAATTTCATCAAAAATCACTTTACAAAACTTATTTATTTAACAACAAGAATCATAATATTTCATTAAACTTAAAAAATCATGCAAACATGTCCATGTAAAAACCATAATCCTTTAACAATTTTGCAAATTAGTCCTTGGGCTAGATAGATTAAGCTACAACGATCCCGAAAACATAAAAATCATGAAAAACAGAATTATAAAACATACCATGCAAGCATCACAACCTAGCCAAACCCTAGAAAGCTTCTGTGGAATTTCTTCTCTTAATTTTCGATGGTGTTTCACAACAATGAAGATGATACCATCTTTTGCATTATTTTTACTTTATTTATTTATTGACTTACTTTATTAACCTTTAACTTAAACTAATTAAAACATCAATTTCAAGCCCATCTTTGTCCACTAATAATAATGGTCTAATTACCATCTAAGTCCTTTCATGTTAAAGTTTTATAGCTATTTGATACCTTTAGCCACTAGAACTCTACTTTTGCACCCTTTACTATTTAGTCCTTTTTACTTAATTAAGCATGCAAACATCAAAATTTCTTAACAAAATTTTTATATGATGCTACTAACATACCATAGACATTTAAATAATAATAAAATAAATATTTTCTCATCGAATTTGTGGTCCTGAAACCAGTGTTTCAATTTCACTGAAAACAGCCTGTTACAGCTTTGAATTGGGTAAACAAATCTGGACAACCCATTAAAGGAGTAATGAACCCAAACCATCCATGTTGGGCGGTTAACCCATCCATGTGACTTGGTAAAGCACCTAACTCAACCACCAAAATTAGCATGAGAGAATCAAGGGGTCGTCTTCCACAATTCAAGCATGTTCTCCGCCTCCTTCCACATTTCATTCAACCTCCTCAACCATACAAGGCATGTCGTCCACTCCTCCTCCTTAATTCAAGGGTCGACCATCTCTAAAGAGAAAACCAAGGGATTTGAGGCTAAAAATAGCCAAGGGACGTTAGGATTTGACAAGTATAAATAGTGGTGCTAGCTACACTTCAAGTCATCACTCACTCATCATTCATTCTTTATTCACTCACATTCCACTATTTTCTTCCATTCCTCCCAACATTTATTCACTTTCACAAAATTAAGAAAGGTTTTGAGAACTACAATTTTATGGCATTTTGAGAGCTTTGAGCTTAGTAGCCATGATAAGGAGAGAAGATAGAAGGAGGAGCAACAAGAGAAGTGCTTCGAAGATATACCAGAATCGACTTTACGTTTCTTTTTTCCTTTACTCTTTTATTTTTTTCAAGTTGATAAACATGATTGCAACTGAGTTTTATGGTTTCAATTTAATTAGAATGACTTAATTTAGTTGATTCTAAAATGATTGCAATTACTTATTTTGAGTTGTTCATACTCTGTTGATAATGTTTTGTGCATTAGGTGTTTTACTCGTTCAATTAATATCATGATTATACTTGCTCACGCATACATAATGTTGGGAAGTATTTGAATTAATTTGTTAATCTGAACAAGATAATAATTAATGGACGCAGTATTTAAATGGTGCATGTTTGATTTATTGGAAATTGAATTAATATGCAAAATTGTTACCTTGCATAACTCCTAATTATGTTGTTTGCTTATTTGACTTTCAAGTTAATTGAACATAGAAGTATGCTAAAGAGACTTAAGGATTAAAAAGTATAACTTCATAATTTATAAATTTTGAGTTAGTAAATATCCAAATTGCCATGGGAACACCATAACATTTTCAACATTATTCTTAATAATTCTAAGTTAAGTGAATGTAATTATTCTAGCTCATGCATGACATTGTGATTAAATCTTAAAACTTGCTTGCCTAATATTCTATGTGACATTATATATTGTATACTTAAATTAATTTTAGGTAGATTAATTAGTTTACACATCACACTCTTTATTATTTCCTCACATAATCAACTTGCTAAGTGTTAAGTTTGCAACTATTATTCACATAAACAATCCTTGTGGAAGCGATACTCTTTACTCACTACTTTATTACTTGTTTACGACTGTGTACAGTTGCACATCATTTGATAATTTCGCAACACGTACTAATGCCAATACATCTTTAACTTAATTAACTACTATATTTCATTCAAAACCTTAAACATACATACCTATTCATCAAGACATTGAAAATTTTAGCATTTCGTACCATTTCAAACCTCATTTGAATCCATTTACATGATATGTTCAATTAACCATGTACATACATCAACCTTTTAAATAAAAAAATGTATATAGACATAGCTTTATACCAAAATTTGACTCAACCTGGGTACATGCCATACTTAACACAAAATAGAACTTATACAAAGTTTTGATAAATCAAGAAAACATTTGCTAGATGCTAGATTTGTTGCTCGAACTATCAAAAATCTACTATATTTACGTACGAAGAGAACAAACCGTACGTTGAGAAAATCTGCTCAATGGTATTTCCATGATTCAAACCAAAACAATACGAAATTTTAGGCATATGCATGTAGTCAACCCAATCAAAATTCATAACTCATGCTTATAAAAATTCATACAACAACTTATAACACACTATAGACATGTAAAACATCATTTAACATAGCAATTTACCATATACACGTACAAACTTACCAAATACCATTCATTTCACTCGATACATAATCAATTCATAATGTCATTATATATACTATACTTATTCATTTTCTAATTTCAAATTTTACATATATACATATTCGATTGCATATATGCATTTCAACTATTCTTAAGCCTATTAGTTGTTTCATATTCAATCCTAATGCTCATTTTTTATTCATTTCACATATTGCATTTCAATTTCATTTATCATTGCACATAGCGTTTAATCAATTCATATGTTTATAAGCCTATTAAGTAGGCAAGGACTCAGAACAGATACATGGATCTTTAACCCTTGTTGCCTGACAACAATGACGCTAACATGTAATACTACCACCCTGGGTTGCCTAGCAACGATGGTTTTCACAATCTGATTATATTGTCACCCCAGGTTTCCTGGCAACAATGACTCTATATGTAAAATATACCACCCCGGGTTGCTCTACAATGATGGTTTTCAATCAATAATCTAACCCTATGGCATGCCAATTATATCTGGCTCGGTCCAAATAGCTAATATGGTAACAAAATTTTGATTCATTATATACATTATTCAAATCATATTTAATCAAATCCAAATAATCCATCAATTCTTCAAATCATCATATAAACAACATATTTCAACTCAATTTCATACCAATCATCACATATCAATCAATTCAAACAACATTCTATTCTATTCAATTTAGTTCGAGTCTCGATATTCAATCTCAACCGTAGCACTTCAATTTAATAATCCAATAAAAAATCACCTAAATAGATTGGTCTCGAATAATAGAAATACAAAAATTGAAATTTCGAGATATTTGTTAACGATTTTCGATTTTCCTTTCCCTCTCGATGGTTTCGTGTCAATGTTAGCTAAATAAAATCATAATACATGTAATGTTATCAAATTCCATTCAAATCAGAACCAATCACAATATCAAGCATATTTTATAATTTATTCAATTTAACCCCTAAACTCGCAACAAACATAACTTTCAATCCAAAGCTTCAGATTGAAGCCTAATTTAATAATTACTTATTGTGGACCTCCTATTTCTTATTTCTACAAAAATTCCATGTCAATTTTACATTTTATTCAATTTGGTCCCTAATGTACAAAACTAATAATTAAGTCTTACAATTTAGTCATTTTCTTAAACTAAGCTTAATTTCTATTAATTTAACAGTTAAAACATTCAATTCTCAGTAATGAAATCTCATCAAAACTTCACTAATTAATCAAATTGATCATTCGGTTAGCTTAATCAAGCTTCCAAGATCAAGAATCTATAAAAATCAAAGCAAAATGGCTAGGGACTTGAAATTGAAGTTAAAAGCTTGAAAACCCTTAAAAATGATGTTAGATCTTCTTCTTTTCTTCTATTCAATTGGAGAAGATGAGTTTATCTCACTTCCCTTTGAAATTTCAATTATATAGTAGAATTAATTTGCTAATTAAGTTAACTAATAATATTTTAAATTAATAAATCCTAATTTGATTAAGTTTATGGCCATACAATCATATCATCCGCTAATACTCACTTTATCATGGTGTAATTGCTACTTTGAACTTTTGGTTAATTGAAATTTAAGTCCCCAAGTAATTTTCTAATTAAAAATTTATAGCGATTGGACTTTACAATTTAGTCCCTATGCCCTAATTAATCACAATTTTGGCTAAATTGACTATCCAAATTTCAATTCATCTATATAATAACCCCATAAATATGTTTATTTAATATTTACAGACTCGGTTTACGAAAATGAGGTCTTGAAATTGCAATTTCCAATACCACTAGAAATCGGGTCGTTATATAATAGATGTGTTGTATTCAAGTAAAATTTCTTTAAGATAGCTTTACCTCAAAGTGATAGCTTTATTGCAAGTTTCATGCATAGACAAAATATTGGAATATTTTACAATCACAAATTTGAAGAAGGGCACATGTCCTTTTATATCAGGGTTCCTTTTTTCTTTAGATGATTGCCCTAAGAAAATGGAAGAAAGTGGGCATATGAGAAATGTTCCTTACACTTCAGTTGTAGGAAGTCTCATGTATGCTATGTTATGCATACATCTAGATATCTATTTTGTAGTAGGATTGGTGAGTTGATATCAAACGAATTTTGGTTCTAGACACTCATAGACAGTTAAGCATATATTCAAGAACTTACGGAATGTAACACTTCAATTCAACCTTCTAAACGACGAATGGTAATGTTACCAAAAAGTAGAAAACATTTCGCAATGATAGAATCATTGGTTTTAGCAGTTAAATGATTGCCTCCAGACGTACTAACGTCTAGAGTGTGAATACTGTAATAAAATATAGAAAGACAAGACGATATCCGCAAACATACAGGTGAAGTTGTAAGATAGTTTTACAATGAAGTAGGTGAATACTTCGAGGATCGTACCCAAGGAAGGTGAGTGCCAGATCAATTCTAACCTAAACACTAAAAGATTTAATTAATACTTTTAAATTAGTTATAGTACAAAAAATGAAATAAATAATTTTTGGGGTTTTATAATAATAGTAATAAAAATAAAATAACATAAAAAGATAAAATCAAAGAGATTATAAATGGAATATAAATCAAATCTGATTATGGGTGATTAGCTCACTTCAGTAATCTCCATCAACTATCGTTTCAAGTTCCTCGTTAATCAACTACTCGCTACATTAACAGAATATTCTGGTCTTCCATAAAAATACCAAGTCAGCAAGAACTACTTATCTTCCGACCTTACAGTTCAGACTAGTTTGGGGTTAAGGTGTTCATGAATGGGCAATACCAATTTTGGGTTAATTCTCACCTTGATGACTTCTTGGGGTTGTCAAGCCTATGGTTTGTTTCACGTTCTTCCTTTCCCAAATAGTTGATCCGTTGAGTAACCTTACAAAACAATTAACAGATCATACCTCCACTCACTAATCCCCCATAGAGGGATTAGTTCATCATGGCTTCCATAGACAATATGTAATCAATGTAAAGAGAAAGCATGCTAATTAAATCGACAAGATAGAGTAAATGAAGGAGACTGATTGTATTGAAATTAAGCACAAATCCACGGAGTTTGAATGCTTCCACAATTCAAATCTCTTAAAATTAACAAGAACAATTGAAATAAATCTAAAGCCCTAAGAAAGAAAGAAAGCTAAACTAAATTTACAAGAGAGAATCTAGGCTAAAGGAATGATGTCCATAAAAAGTGACAAACGAGCCTATTTATAGCCTTCAAGTGGCCGTCATTCTTAACCCTGGGTTAGCTGACGTTCCTGAGCTTAAATTTTGATTGTGCAGGCCAAAACTCCTTTGCTTCAAGGGTTGTTTTCGTCACAGAGTCGATGTCGCGACACACTTGGACCTATGTCGCGACGTAGCAATCAATATACTCCTCTGTAGCTATCTTCAGGGGTATGTTGCGACACCCTCAATCTATGTCACGATATTGAGGGCATTCTTGAGTTTTCTCCATTCTACTCCCTATGTTGCGACATCGAGTCATCTGTGTTGCAACATAGCAAATAATATCTATTTAGTGCACCTTTTAATGGTCTCTTGCACACTCACAAAGAGCGTTAGCTCACCCTTAGGCCTTATTCGGCCTCTAAGGTCAATAAAAGACTCAATTTGCACATTTTACTGAATGTACATAAAACTATGAAAACTTAACTACAACATAACGAAAATGCTTGTATTCAAGCTCTTTAAATACAAAAACTAGTTTAATTTGTTACACCGAATTCTGGTAGATCTTTAAGGGTGTACGAAAACTAGTTGATCTTAAAAATAACATTTACGAAATAGTATTTTTGAAATGAAACCAAAAGAAAATAAGGGTGTACGTTCTAAAATGTCATCGTATGGTTAAAAGCATTAAGGTGTAGATCGAAGGAAGATAAGAGTAAATCTTAATTCGCATGATAAAGAACTTAATAAATTGGCGAATAATCATCATTAATTATGTACAAATGGTTTTATAAAAGAAGTTCAAATTTGCTTTTACATGATTCAATACAAAAGACTAAGCCCACAGGCCACCTCGAAATGATATACATATTACGACAAAACAAAGGATAGCTCACAAAAAAGCTCGCTGGCTGGCTGAGTCTTTTCAACAGTCTACTTTCTCAATAGATCCTGAAATGGTAGGGGAAACTAAGTAAGTTCATAATGAACTTAGTGAGTTCCAAGGACAAATAATAAACTTTCGAACAAAGTTTTCAATAAATATAATTAAGCTAGGCTTTTACCACACTTAGTAATGCCAACAACTTGCACATGAATACAACAATATAGTTGTATAAGATCCGTTGGCGGATCCTTAACACTAAGCAATTTAAGGTTCGTTGTTCGAATGCAATCCGCTACTAAATGTAGTCACTAGTAACTAATTTTCATGCGAATACTAGTCATGCCAAATCAAAAATTACATACAGTTTCATACCGCAACCAAAGTTAGTGCACTAACGGATACATGCAGTTGTTAGCTTAGTGACTGTAATGTAAGCATTGAGAGTTAAAATTCTAACGTGCGAATAAACTTATTTTCTTGAATAATGACTTACTTCAAGTAAAATCTTATTAGTTTTTAAAATAATTGTTTTATTTTTTTTCAAGGTTTTTAGAATTGAAATATATTAATATAAATTTGGTCTAATGAAAATTTTAACTCTCAATGCTTATATTTTTTTTCAATTTGTCTTTTGTTTTTTTAAGCTACATTTGGCTAGTAATCTTTCAAAAAGAATAAAATCACTTTTTTTTAATGGAAATGGTGATTAAAATATTAAATTTTAATGATGCTGACGTGATAAACTGTGTGATAGTCTATTTTAAATTCATGGTGACAACACTATTTTTTGTCAACAAATAAAATTATAAAAATATTTGAAAATAAAAAAATTAAAAAAAGTTTAAATAAATAGCATGATGTACATGTGGGTTGTCTATGTTTAAAAATTTAACGGTTTAACCAATATATTGGTTAAAAAGTAAAAATTTGATTTATTTTTTAAAGGTTGATGATAAAATTTGATTGTTTTTAACCAAGAACAAAAATAAAAAATAAAATATTTATGTTATGGGTTAAAATTTTTATAAGTTGTACTCAGTTTTCATTCTTATAGATTAATTATTGATTTTATAGATAAAAGGATTTCACTTTTTACAAGCATTTTTTTTATATATTTATAAATGGAATAATTAACGTTAAATTTAAAATTATTGTTAGGAATTGAATTGGTTACAAAATAAAAGGAAAAAAGAAGACATGCTGGAATCAAATTAATTTATAAATGCGGTGTTGGAATCAAATTTCAAAAGAGATAGAGAGAGATGAAGAGAATAATGGAAACGGAAGAGGAAGAGGTGGAGTTCCTGTCGGCAGTGGCGGCTGCTGAATCATTTACCAAGCGCCGTAAACCTAACCAAGACGAAGCGGAGGGAGCCTACACTGCTGCCCTCAAAGGGAGCCTACACTGCTGCCCTCAAAGGGAGCAAAAGCCGTTTCTGGCAACACATTAACCCCCTTAATACCTGGCAGAGCAAGAGCAGAGTTGCTGCTTCAGCTGCAGCGGGATCAGATTCAGAGAAGACTTGCCCCTGCGGCTCTGGTCCCTGTTTGATTCTCACTGCTAATACTGAAAGGAATCGCGGCCGCATGTTCTATAAATGTCCTCTCCCACAGGTTCATTCTCCCTTACTTTACTATCTTAAAATCTCTTCCAACAGCTTATGGCTTGAAATTCAAGCAATGGCTTCTGGTTTCTGGCGTAGGAAAATGGAGGCTGTGGTTTTTTCTTGTGGTGTGACAATGACATTGCCTCCCAAACTAATAACATTCCTATGCCTACCAAGGTAAAGTTTTCCCTTCCACTGGATTCATATTTTGGAGTTAAACGCTGAAGCTTATAAATCCATATTGTATTAGTTATCAATTTGTTTACAAGGTAAGATTTTATGCAACATATGATCACTGGGAGTTTTTTAGTTTAAAATATGTTGGCCAAAATAAGCATTGTTTTGAAGAGGTAAACAAACAATTTTAGACTATGTTTCACCGGAGGAAATTTAACTTAGTTGACAGCAATCTGAACTTGTACATGTTGGAACAGAACTAGATATAGAATCGAGGAATCCTTGTGTGAGTCACTCGCAATTACCTAGATATTATGAAAGTGGATATAACTCAAATGGACAAAGTTTTCATTATTACCGAACATGTAACCACATAGTACTTTCCTATTAAGTAAGAAAATGTTGATTGTTTCCTCTGCCATATACAATATCAAATAATGTACTATCATACCAACCGATAAGCAGCAGAGGAAAAGAACAAGAGATATTTAGTGGTAGAGAATGGTTTCAACTCGTCCTGAACCCTGCTTGATCATTCAAGGCTTGTTCTTCGCCTTGAACTACAACTTGAGCTTTCTTTTTGTGTGTGTGTGTGTGTATTAGAAGATTAGTTATGGCATCCTAGTATTGACTTCAAAGATTGGCATTTATTGAAAAGTTAATTGTATAGATGGCTTTGAACCATTTTTTGTATCGACATA